>NC_080707.1:5457924-5757924 GCF_943734765.1 Anopheles ziemanni | reverse complement strand
TATCCGAGTCCGGCCAGGCAGAATTGGAAATGGCAGTCCAACTAGCGCCCTTTGTCTAGGCGGACCCATTCAGCAGCGCATCCTTGCCGCCCGCCGCCTTCTCCACCACCACCACCGACGCAGCCGGTGCACTTCCGGTGGCAGAACTTCCGCCGCCAGCAGCGTTCATTTTCGAGCTCGCCCCGACACCGCCGCCACCGCCGGCTGCCGGTTGGCTTTGCGGCGCCTGTGACTGATGATGCGCCTGGGTGGGATGGGGATGGGACTGCTGCTGCGCTTGCTTATGCTTGCCTCCTCCACCGCCGCTGCCGCCCGCACCTACACCACCGCGACCACCGCGATGGCGCGCGCTAGATTCGCGCGGTCCCTTGGCGGAGGAAGACGCATTTGCTGCCACCGCCGGAGTAGTTCCGGACGCTCCAGTTCCAGTCGCGCTTGCACTGGTACCGTTGGCGGTCGCACTACTGTTGGCCACCGGTGGATGATTCATGTTTGGCTGTGCGTGTGGCGGTGCCACCTGCGGCTGCTTGCTATTCGGTCCATTGTTGGTTACACTCTCATGCTGGGCTCCGGAGGAGTTTACAGTGTTGTTTGAGTTGTTCTTCGATGACGGTGCGTTTCCATTTGCTGTTTTTACATTACAAACAAGTGGAACGTTTTAGTGTTCATCACCGATTATCTTATTTCTAAGGAAGGAACGAAAACTACTACGGTAGACGACACAATGAGCGTTGAAAACGAATCCAATAAGTAGTGGTTATTATTGTTTCACCAAAATAATGTTTTCTGATAAGCGTTAGTATGGTACGGCCATCCTTTACAAATCCTTCATGAGCTTGTTTGGAATTTAAAAGCAAAACAATGGTCCCCCCACCCAAACACAAGGAGTGGTACATTATATTTATACCTTTCATAAATCCATACATTTTATAATCCATATCGCCTAACATATTTCTAAGCATGTTCAAATACATTGTAGAAAATGTATTCTAAGTGTGTAATATTGATTAATTCAAATGCCAAACCAACTCTACGTGAGTTGATCGGACATTCACAGAATGAACAACGGTTGTTTGCAAATGTTCGCTTGTTTCGCTTAATCTTCCCAAACCCAACCCTCTCCGTATTAAATTGTCAATGTTTATTGTAGCGAACATTTGGTTTGCATTGGCGTGGTAAGGAATGTATGCATACCTTTATGAGATGGATTTTTCGATCGTCGCCGGGTCCGTTGCTGTGCGCCGTCGTTGGAAGAGTTGCTTTCTGTGTGGCAAAGGGAAAAACATATTTTAGTTCCGCACGTTGCCACCCACCGTATGACTCACCACGTTCCGCGTTTCCGCTTCGCTCCCAGGCCTCGTCGCCCCAGCTGTCCCACGGTGCGTTAACATCGTTCGGCACGTTGCGCGCATCCCGTGCCTTATCCCGATTACCGGCAGCACTCGCTTCCTGGCCAGCCGTAGCGCTGGCCGCGTTAGTCGGTTGTGCGGGGGGCTGCGTCTGCGGATGTGTCGAAGCCGTCGGCGCTAGCTGCTGATTGCTCGCTGGCGGATGCGATTGCATTTTGCTGCGTTCGTTCCGTTCGGTTCTATCGGTGCGGTCATGGCGCTCGCCGCGTTCGTGACGCTCGTTTCGGTCGTGACGTTCGCTGCGTTCGTTCCGCTTGGCGCCACTGTTGCCGCCCGCGCTTCCGCTGACAGCTGTGCCTGCAGCCGGAGGAACAGTGGTGCTACCGTTCCCGGGCAACGGTGCAACTACGCTAGAGCCCGTACCACCACCAGGACCGGCTCGTTTTTCGCTGTAACCTCGGGTGGTGCGGTTGTTGCGCGTGTCCATATAGCTGCTGCCTCCACCACGCTGATCCCGTCCGTCGGCTCTTACACCAAAGTCTTCCTCATTCTCGTTGCCACGACGAGCTAAGGGATAAAAAAAAAACACAATAAAATGACATAGTACGAACACCCTGGAATGTTTTGGACAGTGGGGAGAGCTTACCGGAGTATCGCTGGTTGGTTCCACGACCGCCCCTCCCGCCACGGCCACGCATTCCTCCGCGATTCGATCGAGATCCGGCGTCCGAGTCGTTGTTGCTGTTGTACGTTCGATCCATTCGCCGGTTCATCGAGAAGCTCTGCATCGAGCCCATACTGGAACCCTGGATGGCGCGCAGCTGTTGGTCTATTTCAAGCTTTTCCTGGCGTAATAGTTCTACTTCCTGCGCAGCAAAGAGAAATGCGGGGAAAGGGATATTAAATGTCAATGTTTCAACGAAGGGGAAGGTAATGCTTACCTTCAAGTGCACTAAATGATACTCCAGCAACACTTTGGCATTCGCTATGGATTCGACGGTACCGACGAACACAAACGGTACCTGGCCTTCTTCCCGCGGTATGCTCGGTTCTGGTTCGTTGTCGCCTTCAATCTGTCAAAGCAAACGGATACATTGGTGAACAGGCGATACACGTTACCGTTGCATTTTGGCTAATGCTTCCCACCTTCACGCGCACGACACCACTCTTGTCTACGATCTCCTGTATGATGCGACCGTTCTTGCCGATAACCTTCCCTACCAAGTTCCGTGGAACCTGCAACGACTCCTCACTGTACTCTAGCATCGCGCGCGCCTTTTTCACCGCTTCGCTGGACTGTTGGGAGAAGGGATAAGTACCAGAGATCATTAAGGGGCAGCCCGCAAAACCCGAACGGCACCCGGACAGTGGGCCGTCCATTGACGAGTCTTACATCGCCGGAAATTTTAAAGGTACAGCTGTTTTCCTCGAGCTCGATGTTCAGCACACCGTCAAGTTTACGCGCCGCCTGGATGTTTCCGCCGTGCGCGCCGATGGCGAGCCCGATCAAATCTTCTCGCACCTTGAATTCGTCCGAAAATCTGCATAATCAGCGTGAGAGATAAAAAGACAACTATTATAATTGCCGCACGTGCTCAACACAGGAGTATCGCAAAGACGTATCGCAAGTGCACATTGGAAACCGAAAAGAAAACACTGCAATCTAGTTTTGACATATAACTTTTTAAAAGCAAAAGTGCACAAAAGGAACTACTGCTAATACAATCAACATAAGAAACAGTCTAAACAAGAAGGCATGGCACGCGTCTGCTTCAAAAGTTACAGAACTGATTTTATTAGAGTTTCTTATAATGATGGCGTATCGTAGAAACTATCATATAGCAGAGAAAGTGCATCCATTTTCGTTCCAAATCATAGAGTAAGACGCATTTAGTGTCCGTTCGAACACATAAAACGGTGAGAAGTAACTCTTTTCAATGCTACGATCGAATGAACTGAATGTTAGTAGGCAAAAACAACAATTCTGCTGAATATTTCCTACGAAAGCATTCCACTCTAAACGTACTTATTGCCATGTTAGCACCGTTCTAACAAAGGTTTTCTTTAACGATCTGATAAAACAAAAAACGAAACGCCTTGCGTCAAAATTCGTTCATACTTCAAAGGATTCATCAAAGGATTTATTTTTATGTACGAACGAAGATATGCATGACCGTCATTGTTTGACTGGAAGGGACTGTCAAACTTGTGGAGCTTGCAAAACTGTAAAATATACAAATAAGCTTGGCAACAAATATTAAGACAGGATAAGCGTAAACTGAAACTAATGAACCTACGCCACACTACTCGCTTTGCAAGAGTTTCCGTATGTACCGCATTGTGTGGGTTTAAAAGGAAGAACAAAACAAATAAATAACACCAAGGCCATTCATTTACTCATTACCGAACACAACTAGTTGATCGTGTTTACCTTTCATTTACAGATTGTCCAATGAAAGCAGATATTCTCTGATTGTTATTAAAATTTCTGGAAAAACAGACGGATGGAATACGATAGGTAAATGTCGAAAGCACTCGCGCATTTAATGGTATTGGCAAATCTTTTAACTAATCGGAGGAGATCGCACATGGCCGATCGTATGTAGCAGAAACATAAAATTTGTCAAATAGAGTATTGCAAAAGCAAAACAAAACCAGCAAAGAAAATAAACAAACTGATGAAGCTGCATTTCACAGTGCTTCAGTTTCAGTTTTTAGTTTGATTCTGTCCAATGTAAAACGATTCGTGTAACTAACAGTTTCGATAAGTTTCTGAGGAGTTTAGTATTATGAAATAACCTTTCCGATGTTGCATGCGGTACCGTTGTACCATTTAATGCAAATAGATTCTCAACACACCTTGCCTTGCGGGTATTTTTGATTTTTTGAAATTGTACCAATTTAGAAAGACATCTTCCAAAAACCTATCCTGCTCATACTTGCTTGCAACAGTGATAAATTGTTGTTTTAGAAAAATAAGTGGTTGCTAAGACAATGGTTACGCGATAGACGTTCGGTTGGTGAGGAAGAGTAAAGATTATCAATTAGAATAGATGCGTTGAAGCTAAATTGACGCGCTCACACAATCGAAGGCGCCAATACTTACCCGCCTGAATTCTGCAATTTGGTAGACTCTAATTGTCTCGCTGCCTCCTCGGTGCGTTTGAGTAGCATGACCTGTGTCGAAACGAAGTAAAATACGATTAGCTGGAAACATACGATTTGGTGCCAATTTACAGTACCTTTTGATTCAGATTTCGAAAGTACATTTCCTGGATCATGGTGGCCCGGCGCTGCGTCCCTTCCGATCGCGAGATTACCCGTAATACACCACGTTCGGGTACGTACCGACAGACGGCCGCCTGAATGGTCTTTTGGAACTCCTTGTGAACACCGTCAATTTTAGCGCTAGAACGACGAGAACACATCAATATCCTACCACACTCCCGGGTGGTTCGGGACCGCTTTAAACACTCACTATTCTCGCACATCCTCCGGCACCTCGATCTCGAACCGGTGGAAGGTTTTCTCATTGATTGGTGGATTGGGATTAATCGCACGGATGCGGTCCGTGTGCACGATCTCCGTGTAGCTGTGATCCCAGCCCAGGTATTCCACGACGAGGAACTCTCCCTTCATCATCTGGGAAGTTTGATAGAGGCGTTTGGGTGTTCGGTTGCTAGATGCTGATCCGCTGATTGCAGGGTTACCCGAAATGCCTGTTTGTTGTAAAGCGTTTCTTACCTTAATCACCGCCCGCCACCACCCGCACGCTTCGTTTTCGTGGGACCGGGAGAACACCTCCACCTCCATCCGCTCGACGTAGATGTCGAAGCTCTCGCTCGGTGGTAGCCGCACTTGGTTGAAATGGAACTTGGACTCCTCCTGCCAGCTGCAATTTGGAACGCCAGATAGCCCGATTAGTGATTTTGGAGGGCACCGGAACACGACGGGACACGCACGCCTGCTGCGTTGCGCATGAGAAGGATGCACACACACGCACGCACGCAGGCACGGGGGCCCGGTGCCGCTGGTGTTGCGTAGCACCAAACAACTGGAAATACTCACTCGTTTTCGAACTCCACCATGACTCCATCGTCGAACACGTCGGTGACGATACCCTACGGCGAGCGATACGAACAAAATGTTTAGCAACAGCTTACAGTTTTGCCCAGGATCTTATTGACCTCTCCCTTTATGCCTGGTACCATTATGGTAGCAATGTCATATTGCTAATTATAAGTTACTGATCTTTGTCAAACCGAAACATCTTTCACAAAGGAAGGGCCAGTAAATAAGGAAGCGAACCCGGCATGTATGTGTGTGTATGTGGCTGCAAGTGCGTGTTTTATTGCAAAACCTTGCAAGGCAAAAGAGGCTGGCCACAGGATGTAAACGATACTGGAAATTCCCTTTTTCGGCAGAATGTATCGGAAAAATTATTGACAGTTCATTGGCTAGGGAGGGAGTGGAAGAAAAAATAACACGCACACTGCATGGTTTGCGTTGTGGTCCAGCTGAGGGAAAGGAAACCTCATTAAACGTAAGAAAGTACTACGAGAACCGCAAGATAATGGTAATCGAGCACCGGCAGAAACCGTAGCATACACCCATCTCCTTGCGCTCGCTGCCCGGTTTCCAGGACAAGCCAGAGGTTATTGTCCCTTCGCGGCCGCCGGTTCGCAGTGTCATCGGCTATGCCGTCATGTACGAGCACCATCTTCCCGACCAGCACCAGCAGCAGCAGCAGCAGCCGGAATACCACTACCAACAGTACACAAGCCCTTTTACAAAAACCGTTCGCCGCTGCATTACAAAATGGTTTCCCGTAAGAATACTTCGCGTCAGATGGTATGCGGCGAATGTGTATTTTAAATGGCATCGAACGAGAAACACACTCGGTGCATCAAAACGCAACCGTGGAGAATTTTCCTTAACCACATTTTTCTGCGAGCGAAAGACGCTCGCTGGGGCAAATCGCAAGCGTTACATAAAAACGGCCCGCCGTTCGGCTGCTGCGCGCACAATATTCACCTTATAGTGGGCACCATTGTCACCGCAAACTTCGACCGCTAGTTCGTCCATTTTGGATTTATATACTGTGAATATAAATTTTCCCTCTTTCTACGACGGCGATTCTTCGGCTCACGCGCTCCGGGTTTTCAGTCGCTCAGCGCGTGACGACTACCGATGTTTGACTGGGCATTTGTGGTGCCGACAGTTCCGCTCCCGAACCCATGCCGGGGGTTCGTTCCGCTCCCATCTACAAGACATTGCACCTAGAAATCGTACACAAACCTTGATTAAGTTTGTCTAGTGCAATTAAATTACTTCCGAATAAAATGTTCCCAACTCCTTCAACTGTAATTGTATCATTTAAAAGCAGTAAAGTTGTCATTCTCAGACCATATTAATGCGGAACCATTGTCAAATGCGGAACCGGAACTAGTGAGCTAGATCCACTGTAGGGTCCTGGTTTAAAGAGGCCCGGTCGTCGCGGCATCTAAAATCGCTCGTTAATAATTTACAACAGCATATAGGAAGCCTAGTATTCTTCTACCATGCGATCCAATAATATATGTACAGTAGAAGAGTCGAATGCCGATTTAAACACTCAACATGACTCTTTCCCCTTCGTCTGCTGTTTACTGCTTTTGAAACACATAAGCTCAATACAACTAAGCCTACATCTACATTTAGTATTATGTTATGCACACTCAACAACTTGGTTTTTTCATTTTTATAATAATACCCTCAACTTTATATAGAAATGGTTAAACCCCATTTCTCAAACGCTATCCGGGAACCGATTCTCCTTCGATTCGTCCACCTCTACTGCCTTGCGTTCTGTTTGTTGCATACAAGTCGCATTTGAAAGCAAGCGCTAGTAGATGCGATTTTTAAAAAGGATACTATTTAACGGAATAACGCAGGTTTTACAACTTATTCACTTTCATCGTTGGACCATCATTCACCGATCATTGCTCGTCTTTCAGTCTTAATATTGCGATAATGGTTGTTGAAGAATATTTCAAAATTTCATATGTAAAATGTATTGCGCTGTACATTATTTATCACAAATATGCCTATCTTAGGTTTATTCATATGATCACATTTCCGAAATTTCCACTCATAATTTATGTAATACTTTACTAGCAAAAACAATAAAAAAAAATCAAAAACAACCTTTGTGTAAGTTATTGTTTTATATCGCCTGTCAAGGATTTATTATTTTCAGATCAGATGAATGAGAAAGTATGTCATGATAAGATAGGGTTGTTTTTAAAAGCGCTTGAGGATGCTGCAGAGGGCGAAAGAATAACCAAGAGAAGTGCGATAGGTTTGATATCAAATCGATGAGGACGTGACGCTTGATAAGCATTATGCTGCGATGCCGCGCTGTTATGCCGTCGCATAACATTATCTAAAATAGGATCAGTCAAGATTCTCCTTTCGAATCCATTATGTGTATGGCGGGTGACCATACATGCACAGGAATACACACGACGGCTGGCTGTTCACACAATGGCGCAAAATTGAGCTCAAATACTTAGCAGCCCGCACGGGACCGTGAGTGAGCATGAACGTGAGATTGCGTGAAAAGGTTTGCAGTCTCTAATCGACTTTCCGCAAGCAAAGGTAGTGGTCGCTTTTTCACGGAGCAAAGCGTTATCGTCCGTTGGTCAAGGCACCCTACGGTGGCACATTAAAAGCCATCGGCTGGCCAAGGAGCTGGCATTCGGTCGTGTACGGTGCGCGTGAAAAGCTGAACGTGCTCCGAAAGGACTCCAAAGCTGTCCAGCAGACCCTAGCGATCCCTTTACACTCCATTGGCTGTGTTCACCGAGTAGCTTTAATTTAAAAATAAAGAAGTCTTTCGTGCAGTGTTTATTTTAAATTGAAGTGATCATGAATTTGTTCATCGTTGCTCAACTCATCGGTGAGTTCAACAAATAATTTAAAAATAGCAAAGTGGGCTTTTGAAAGCTTCCATCACACAAAAATCATTTCTTCAATCAATATCGTCATTTTCAACCACGTGTAACTATCGTTTAGAAAAAATCGTTCAAGAAAACAAAAGTTAGCTTTGTTCTATTCTATCTAAAGTGCGCCAGTAATATTACGAAAATTAAAGCGTGGCTCGAAAAGGATATTAATTTAAATTCATCTAAATTCGGCCTACACACTTTTAAACACAAAAAGTGGTCAACGTGTTCGTTGTTGATTCCCGTTTTTTTAAAACGAAAGAGAGATTTTTACGATTTTTTTTTTTAAATACATTTTTCCCCTTTTTAAATATGAGCATCTCAATTAAAACATATTTTGCTTGAAAATTAGTTTGGTTTAATTTTAAAAAATTAAGTATCCTTACATACATGAGACAGGGTAGTTTACTACTTCCAGCGATGCTGCGAGTTTGAATATTTGAATGACTAGATTTCGAGGACAGCTATTAAGGGATTCTTCGCCTTAAAATGTATTCTCAGTAATTTAATTCCGCTGTTAAAAGAAGCATTTCGCACATCACAATTTCTTGCAATAATAATAATAATAATATTAATTAAGTTATCAGCCCTGCGTCAATACGTCCCTGAATCGCATTCGTTCGCTAGAAACAGTACAGGAAGCAACACTTAAGGTAGCGATAATAATTGGTAAGGGCTAGCGATAAAAAGAAGATGAATAGGGTTGTTCAGATCCGCAACCATATACAAATATCTAATTATTATACGTCAACGAAATTATCAGCTCGTTGCGATATACTCCTCGATAGTGAGTGCGCCCACCTTCTGCGCCCAATGCATCATCTTCAGGGAACTGATCGAATAAATCACCTGACCGGTGTTGTTGAAGAATTCGCCCAACTAATTGGTGTCAGCTCAATAGTGATGGATTGGCTTATGGAAATTGATAACAGGGCGTATTGGACACGCGCCTCTTCCTGGTTATTTTGTTTCGTTTTGGCCGGGGCTTCAGGCGCGGTCAGGTACTGGATAAACCATGACCCGAATGTGCTTATCATCACCGGCCATTCGAGTGGAGCCCCGATAAGTCGATCCGCGCGGAGGGGTTGTGTAAAAATAGACCTACATCCGATGACTGTTTATTATTTCAGGATGACAAATTAATCCCTGCAATAAACAACGGTCATTAACGAGGTGTTCCGGTAACGAAACCGGGTAATTGCGACTCCGAACTGCAGGGCGGAGGATCCCTCCGGAGTATCTGGCTGCAGCAGCCACTCGCGGACTATTTGGACAACCTGTCAATCAATTTGGTTCCCGGTGCGTCCGCAACAGCTGCAGACATGTCTGCTAGAGTTAATTTTACTCGCTTTTTACATCCACCACACCTATTGGCATTGTGGCGGTGATTTCGCCGTCACTTGAACCAATTGAATTAAATCTCCGTAAGGTCGGGGAGCGTGCCGGCAACTTGCGCCCAAATCCGCCCGGCATAAGTTCGGCTAATCGCTTCCTCCTACCAGACTTCCCTGCCCAGTTCATCCCAAAACAAGATCCGCCGCACGGTAGAATATTAAGCTTCATCCGGGTGTGCTCTCTATTAGAAGCAATGAGGGATGCTAGTCCAAAATATGCTAATGGACGCTGATTGCTCGGGTCCGGAAACAGGTGCGTGCCTTCTAGCGAACTATGAGCAGACCTATTCTGGCCCAACAGACTACCATCGACAGAAAAAGGACTATGGTAGATCAAACGTCAGTCAACTGAGGTTCTAAGAACCAAAACTATTTATAGCACTTACCTTTATTCCATCAGATTTCAAAATCGCCGATCCAATCGAACCAATAAAAGGAAAACGAATTAGCTAACTCCTCTTATTTAATTGACTAATTTCAGCTTTCTCCCTGATCGTCGATACGCGACCTGATGATGAGTGGCATTATCCTACGCCCGGATCGAACGGCATCATAAACGGTGAGTAGCAGAATAAGCTTCCATCGATATGGCGCGTGGTCGCTTGAGTACGAAAGAGGTACCGAAGTATCATAATGCGGAGCTAACGATAAGTAATATCTATATAGCAGGCAGGTAGCAATCCTCCCCCACCCCTACGCTCTTTTCTCGGAATGGACCGGTAATATCCGCTTTCCGATACTACCTCTCCGACCAGGACGGATAGAGCTCAAAGGTTGGGGAATGGTACACGGGGGGGACAGTGTTATTTCGTATGCAATTGCACGAGTAGCCGATGCACGAGTCGATGATTGAATCCGGCCAGCTGCCAACCCCGCGGACCGAGGGCCAAATGAGCCCACTTAGTGGCAATCGGTGTCGTAAGCCAAAGCCACTCGCGTGCCATTCCGGGCCTCAATTTGGCCGATTTGTGTTCTAGTTGGCGGAGATAGCCGAGTCCGATTACAACTTCGCACTTCTGGACCCGGCCTAGGTGCGCCCCCAGCATGGTTCTAGAAAGTTTGCTGATGTCCACTGTACATCGCTCGTTTCGAGGTCCGTTTTTGTACTGCCGTCTAAAGGGTTCTAAAAACTGTATTCCAGGACATTCTATAGATTCCAGGTTTTTCTACTCGCTGTAAAGAGTTCTAAAAACTGTAAATCACGACTTCCTATAGGTTCCAGTTTTTGTACTCGTTGTAAAGGCTTCTAAAGCCGGACATCCAGGATATTCTATACATTCCAGGTTTTTTTACTCGCTGTAAAGAGTTCTAAAAGCTGTAAATCACGACTTCCTATAGGTTCCAGTTTTTGTACTCGTTGTAAAGGCTTCTAAAGCCGGACATCCAGGACATTCTATACATTCCAGGTTTTTTTACTCGCTATAAAGAGTTCTTAAGCTATGCTCCGGGACATACGCATATCCAGTTTTTGCAAAGAATTCAAAATGCTGTAATCTAGGACATTCTATGGATTCAAGGAAGAATGCATGTAGCACCAGCTTTCGTACCCAATGTCAAGCTCCAATGGCGTGTTCTATGCATTCCTATGACAACCAATACCATGAATCAGCATTTGTGCAATCGTTTCCGGCATTATGCATCCTCAATGAGACATTTGACAAATCAATTTCTTCTTAGGGGTTGCCGCACCGGGTCACTACAATTATAGCGTTTGACCTCCCCTTCCCCCCCCGGAGCACTTCCAATCGAATCAATTAGCACGGCAACAATTTGGTGCTATTTTCGAATTGTTATTGCCGTGATTTTAAAACAATATTACCATAAATCATATTTTACGAGCTCGGTAGCTCGGGCTCGGGTTCGAGTGGGTCGCCAGCCGTTGATAAACCGCCCGCGGACCCTGATAATGAGCGGGAAGGTCGTGTCAAATTAAAATTGTTCGGTAAACTTATCACGCTGTTTACACTCGCCATTGGCGACGGTGCCGGTGGTGGCCCTCCAGCCCGCGCAGGCGATGGTCAGCTTATCGTGCGTGCTTGCCCGAGCCCCCTCCGAGCCCTGGGTGTGAGGTGCGTCTCAACAGCGATCCAGATCAATGACCGCGGTAGGGCTTATGCACCGGCAGTATCATGGATGCGCTGGTCGCGGAAGTTCTCGACTGCAGCTCGCGATAGTGCGGACCGCTGCACCGCCTTAAGAGGCTAATTACCATCATCCCCCCCTCCCCTCCGGCCGTCTGTCAGCCCATTGATGGGCCGCTATCGCGCTGACCGGAAAGGTCTCTTGCTGTCTTCCCCGGTCGGACAGGTCGAACCATCAAATCGCGTGCTATTTTTATACCGCCGACACCAACCGCCGGGAACCCCGGGATGAGTCGATCTGCAAGGCGAATACGTGGGGATTGAAAAAATGAAACGACGAACGCTGGCAACAGGCGTCAGCAGGTTGGTGACGCGCAGAAAAAAAAAAAAACCGGATGCTATCGCTTTTTTCGGAAAAATTACGAAACTTTTCCCGCGCGCCGCGAGGGCGATGCATCGAACAGGAGGACCTGTTTTCCCGCATGCTTCGCACCCTCGCACGTCAGACCGGGTTTGATCTTCTGCCACCGCTGGTTGAGTTTTATTGTTACCGACACCTGACGTGCCACGATGCGGACACACGGAACCGTTTGTCTCTATTTTCGGTTGTGGAACAAGACTAAATAACCCAAAACGAAGCGAAAAGTGGAAATATGGAAAAGGCAAAACGCACTGACCAAAAATGTGCAGCGTTGTGAGTATAATGGCAACGATAGGTTATGCAATTCACACAAGACACAAGGTTGTTTCGCAGACAAATTGATTCACAAAGTAATGCCACGAGTTCTCACTCGACTACTTTACAGCTCGCATCGAACAGCGGTCATTTTGTGGGTGGGTTTTCTATTTTCTTTTGTCTTCTGGAACTATTCTCCACTTTCCGTACCATTATCGTGAGGATTATGCTTAATTTGGTTTTTTTTATCAAACTTCCGTTTCCATGTTAGACGACAAAAAAGTAAATTTACTTTAAGTGTTGTTAAGGCTAGTTTTGATTGTTTGTGTTAACACACTTCCTGCGACAGTGGAGTGCGATGTTTGAAAAAATGTCTGCTCCTCCGCCGATAAAAAAAAAGTAATCGCAAGCGCACGTCGATGCCGACACGTACCGTACGGATTATATTTTAAAATGCATGCGTAGGAGGTGGGCCGTGCTAATCAGGGTGTTGTCTTTCCCTTTTTGCAGAACCGGAAACGTGGGGCGGCCAGTGCGACAACGGTCGGCGTCAGTCACCGATTGATCTGACGCAGGCGGCTGCGGTGCGGGGCGAGTTTGCGCCGTTCCTGTTCAACAACTACAAGCTGCCGATCAAGCAGCCGCAGCTCGTCAACACCGGCCACTCGGTGCAGGTGAACAATGCGGATCCGGCGGTGAGTTTGCAGGGCGGCGGCCTGCCCGGTCGCTTCGTCCTCGATCAGATGCATTTCCACTGGGGATCGGAGCACACGATCGCCGGCGTCCGGTACGGGCTGGAGCTGCACATGGTGCACCACGACGCCCGCTACCCGACGCTCAACGACGCCGCCACAGCCCGGAACGGTGTGGCCGTGCTCGGCATCCTGTTTCACGTGACCGCCCAGCCGAACATGCACATCGGCGTCATCCTGGACACCGTCGCGGACGTCCGCATGGAGGTCGGCAAGGGTGCGCCGCTGAAGGGCAAGCTGTCGCCGTACAATCTGCTCCCCAAGAACCTTACCACCTACTTCCGGTACGAGGGCTCGCTGACAACACCGGCGTGCGCCGAGGCGGTCTTGTGGACGGTGTTCCCGGAGAGCATCGGCGTGTCGCTCGAGCAGGTCGAGAAATTCAAGGACATTCACGACCAGAGCGGGCAGCAGCTGTTGAACAACTTCCGCTCGCTGCAGCCGCTGAATGCACGTGCGCTGGTGTACGCCACCGAGTGGGACCAGCTGAGCCGGGGCCAGGCTACCCTACTCCGGCCCAGTCTGCTTGCTCTGCTAACACTGGTGACGCTATGCGCCAAAGCCTTCATACACTAGAGTTCTTCAACAAAGTAGAAAGCAAACAAACACCTGTACAATCACCTAGAAACTCAAAAGCAATATAAATCGCTATTAGATTAAACAAGAGAGATAATAAACGCTACATTAGTGGACTGTAAATCGCGCCATAGTAGGTATAGAATAGTGATGATGTTTAAAACTGCTTAGCCGTACTGCATTTTGAAAATAAAGCACATTTGAAGCTGCATCCGTTGATGCTGTGTTACTGAGAAGCCGTATGCGGTAAAGTCAGTTTTTCTTTCGTTTCTCGCTTGAACCCTGCATGCTCCTCTGATTCAATCCGAAAAGTTAACATCAAAGTAGGTTCTACTGCGACTCAAATATGCCTTCTCACATTCAAAAAATTCTTCTCACATTCAAAAGATAAAGAACTGAAGAATTAGTACAAATGATGAACGAAAGGTAACAAGTTGCTGATCTAGCTATTCTTAAACTAGCGACTCGTTTATTCTCATTCTCTTAAGGGGAAGTTGATCATTTATGTTTGAAGCACACGGAGCCTCTAGTTTTAAAAATCCCCAACCGATCGCTTTTTCCGTTCTTACTTTACAACGGTTTTTTTAACATCGTATTTCAAACGCTTACGAAGTGTTATACGTATGAAGTTATACTGTTATATTACGTAGTTTCCATCTGTCATTGAAAACATGATTTCGATTAATTTAGTAGGAAAGGCAACAGAACTTACAATTGTGATGAAGAATATTTTACATACGTTCCATATTCACTTCCACTACCATGGTGCGTAGCATGGTTTTCCTATACGTTCATCCATTTAAAAACAATAATAAAATACTGCACTCCATGAATAGGTTTTGAGAGTTTGGCAACGATAAAAACAAACTCACAATGTTTGTACAGCTATGTTCTTTCCATTTTCTTGTCGCCTTTTTTTATCAATGAATCGATTACTACATCTCATGTTCAAACAATTCCGATCATTTGCAATAAATTTTCACCTAATGTTTCTAACAACGGTCGCCCCATGGAAAGTGGTTTCGTACATCGATTAGAAAAAGCATTGCGTTCCGGTTGTCATCTTTTACGTTAAGCGACGGCTAGACACAGCGGTATTCGCACGAATATTCCCGCCGTCCAGCGGGAATCCCGCTGGACGACGGGAAACTCCATATGAAAAAAACGGATTTCGTTCCCGCTATGTTTAAAAAACGCGAAACTACGACCCGGCGGGAACGGACGCATTTGCTTAATTGAAACGTTTCATGAAAAGTTTCATTCGCTTGCTACAACAACGTCGGTATGGGCAACGTATATGGATGCGGCCGATGTTGTTGGAGAGAAACCAAAATGCGAGTAGTCTTCGACGCAAAATTTTGGAGGAGGAACTCAACAACACCATTCATAAACTTTATATTTGATAATGACTCACAATTCCACTTTTACCTGCCGCCAATTTAGATCACGTAAACAAACTAAAACGTAAACAAAGCTTCACTTTGACAGATCGGACGAATAAACTCGTTCCCGCTGGATATTTTGTCGAATCTGGGCTACTTTTTCCCGTTCCCGCCACCGGGAATTCCAGGCAAGTTTAAACAGCGGTTTACCAACATCGAACGAACATCAAACATTCTTCGTACAGAGGTTCATATGCTGCGTTTCGAAGGTGTTGGCAAAAACGGAAACTGTTTGTTCGAGGTTCGCGAATTCACTTCAAAAAATGTTGAAACATCAGCACGTAATATTCATATTTTTGCTTTCAAATATACTAAACGCCAATATTCCATATATGCACTCTACTTTGGTTGTTGAGCAGTGTTGTCATCTGCGACTCGCTTGTAGCTATCTTGGTTTTATAGATTTTATTTTGACTTCTATTTCAACCATTTTTGATGGCCGCGCTTGACTGAAGCTCGCAAATCTAGCGCCAGTTGTCTTGACGGCCCCGAGTACAAACAAAACAAAAACGGCCAATCTTCTCGGGGAGCGGGTGTTGTTCGGAACAGCAACCAACAAACTGTCCTTCGAAACTCCACCCTTGACCGTGCGCGCCTCCGGAAGCGGCCTCGATGTCTGCTAGTTGAGTTCGGTGTCGCAAGAGTGTGAATATTCCGCAATCAGGCGAAAAATCATGACCGCAGAGGTGAAGGGCGCCGAGCTGAGGAAAAAACCACCGAAAGACGCCCAGTGCGATAGTGACGAGTCGTTGGACGAGTTTTTGGACCATGAGCTGTTGTGCTTCCTGCAGGACGACGGAGCGAACGGGGATACGGTGAATGTGGTCGATTTGGACAGAGAGTTCTTCCTGCACGAGCTGGAAAGCGCAGACAATGATACCGACGGTAGAAGTGTGGATGAAATTCTACTCGAAGCTGAACTGCTGATGCACAAGCAACAACCCATCTTCGCCGCCGCCGACTGCGACGAAAAGATCCGTGCGTCCCGTGTTCGTGCCCCGCAGGAGAACGCACCGTGCGAGGCAGCAACGGTGGTAAAATTGTTGAACGGGCTGCTGAAGGGCTCGGAGCAGCGAATGTCCGGTGCAGAGCGAAAAGATCGCGTTGCTGGCGAACGCCACCGCGAAGTAAGTACCAGCGTTATTATGTAAACATTTATTGCCTATATTTCTCTTTTCCCGGTCATCGGACGGTGGTAGGTTTTGTTATAGTTTACTAACTTCCTGTGCGATAGTGTCGACAAACGCGACCGCCTCCTCGCCGGTGGGTTGAATTTGGCTTGCGGGAAGGACAAACCCATACCGCCCGGTGTCGCGCAGCTCCACCGTGTAGGCATATTTGATGCTCAGTGATCCGCGCGCCCAATCGTCCGAGCCGCCCGCGGCCGGATACAGCGTGCTGCCTGACGGTCCCACCGTATAGCTAGATCCGCTACCCTGCAGCATCCGCTAGAATGGTAAAACAGAAGTGAGTGGCGCTTTGGTTTTTAGAGCCGGCTTGTCGTGCGTACCTCGGCTGCCGCATCGCCGACGCGCCGCAAATCGGCATGATCCGGCGGAACGACGCGATCGTAACCCCACGGGTACAGAATGTACTGCCCGTAGCTGTGAAACGTAAGGAAGCCCTTCCAGTTCGCGGCGGACGATTCCATGAACTGGCTGACGGCCTTCGTTTCCGGCTCGGAGAACGGACCGGAGCCGGCGTAGATCTCGGAGCAGGGCTGTTTCGACGTACCCTGTCCACCCCACTTGTAGCCATAGTTGCGGTTCAGGTCGACGCCGGCACACGGGCCGTACTGCAGACCGCCGCGATTCTTCCGCCACAGCCGGTCGTATTGGTGCGAGTACTCGTAGCCATCCGGATTGTGCACCGGCAGGATGTACCAGTCGACGGTGCGCAGATACTCCGGATGGTTATCCCAGTCCTCCACCAGATTGTTTGCGATAAAAGTGACGGTCGCCGGACTGATCCACTCCCGGGCATGAATACCGCCGTCCATCCAGATGGCTTTGTTGGTCGGGTTGCCGTTGGAAATACGGAGCACCTTGAGCTCGCGACCCTGTACACTTTTACCGATGCTTTTCGTGCTGCACAGATCGGGATAGGTTTTCGCTAAATACTCCATCCAGTCATAGATATCTTCTAACCTGTGATACGCCGTCCACGTCATACGATGGCCTTTAGGGAGGTTTTGTTTTTAGTATGAAATAGGTAAACGATACCCATTATAATAACAATGTTTATACACCCCGAGTATCTGCTGCAAACTTACCGTTCCGGTTTTCCCAGAGCTCCGTTTCCTCTAGTGACGGATTTTCTGTGTCAATTGCCCGTTGGATGTCTTCAATCACTACCTCGAACGGTATGTTGGCCGTGCGCAGGAAGCACTCCGCTTGCTGCAACTTTTGCCTGACCACAAAAATGTCGATAGATGTGGCGTTATAGTTCCACATTGAAGCATCTAGATGGACAGGCAGGAAAAGCGCAGGATGTAATTATTATGCAAAGTGGCACACTCGTAGAATTGTAACGGACATAAGTGAACATGTTTTAGTTTGATTGCTGCTCATTTGAAATTTCATACAGCACTGTTAAAGCACTCTGTCCGTTTTCTTGTCTTAATGAGTCCACCAGAAAGAAAACGCTTCTGCTTCTCACAGTATTTTTTCTTCTTTCATTTGGCCGAAATGATGTCAACAAAATTAATGAAATATGTTGTAACGATAAGCATATTTACCAAAGCGATCCTGCAGTTCGGCGACAGCATTTTTCTTCGGTTGATCGTCGTAAGCGATGCGCCAAAGCTGTGCACCATCGTATTTGACCGGTTGAGGCGTTGATGACTGCTCGGTTCGTGTTTTGTCTGCACCATTCTCGACGTCCAACCCTTTGGGGCTGGGCAACCTGTGGGCGTCCGCTAGCAGCGCGACCACAAGAACCAACACCCCAGCGGGCAAATTGATTGGCATTGCTTCTCCGATCGTGTTTAGCCGCAAAATTAAATAACGATCAGGTTGCGTTGTTTGTGGCAATAAGAACTTTGCACTCCGTTGTCACCATCAACTGAACCACTTTCACGCGCTGGCTCGTCGCACTCGAGAGGGGTCGCCTTTCAAGGAACACTGTCTTCGAACTGTCGTTCTGCCGCAGCGAGCCTTCCGGCCTTATATGCAATCTCCCGGCGAAAGACGGGCGTACAGGGGGGTCAGATGGGAATCATCGAGCAAGCAAAGGCGTGTTTGTGTGTGTGTGTGTGAAGAGTATTAAACAAAATAGAGGAAATAAAAAGAAAGGTGCGCCCGCGTGCCCGTGGTTGTCCCACACGACGATCATGTAAACTACTTTCTTTCGAGAGTCCCGTTCGTCTTCCCAGCACCTTTGCCGGTGTTTTCTCCAATCTAGGCCAGCTGGCTGAGGGAAGGAAGTGGGAGGGGCGAGAAGCAGCGGGCCCAGAACGAGGAGTACTTATGAATTCCAATCTGGTTTCGTCCAGTTGAACGAGTGTGCTTGTACCTGGTAAACGGGGGGAAAAAAAGATCTTACTGATGGTTTCCCGATGGACGCTTACGACGGGATTCACCGGACAGTTACTGACCATTTCTTAGCATGTTTCAAAATCATTTTATTACGATATTATGAAGTTAAAATTAATATCAAACGTTTTATCATAAAATAAACCATTACAAAACAACTTTGATAAAGCTTTAATCTTAAAACAATCTAGTTGTAAAAGTGGTGCTTAATGCTCATACCTAAAATCATAAACTTTTTAGTAAATAATATTTTGTCATGTAATACCCCTCTTCTGGAAAACTCCCTGTATATGTTCTCTTCATGGTACACATGCATTTTTTTAACAAAGTAGAAGAGATCTTCACCTGTCTGACAAAAATTATGTCGAAAACTAGGCAAAATTATTGTTATAATCGGGAGACTCTAGTAAAAAAACGAATGGAACCGCGCTGTTGCCACTGCAGGCCTGTTTATAATACAGTTTGATAAATTTGCGTTACTTCTTAAGATCGTCAAAGCTAGGAAGAGACGGAAACAGCTTTGCGCTTTCTTCTACACATGAACACGGCCATATGGGAGACTTGTTTGAAATTTCATCTCACATGATGTGTGTTTTTTTTATTTTTTACCCATCGAACTCAATATACAATCAACCTCAAACTACAATCAACCGTTCGGATGGTTCTTTAGCGGCCAAAGAACTCCAACCTGCCAACAGAGTCAATACCCGATGCCATCAATAATGAATGCAATCCGCTGAAGAACTCATCAGCGATCGTCGTTGCAAACGGTCCAACCACAGTCGAAGCAGCAGAAGAAGAGACCGAAAGCGAACCCGTGTCCCACCAAGGTGTGGCCAATTTCCGACCAGTTCGGAATACAAAAAAAGAAAGCACCCTTTTGTGTCCGACGTCCGGCCGGAGTACGGATCCGGATCTGATACACCTCGCTCAACCGACTGTGGCCAGTTGCCTATCCAATCAACAAACCAAGCTGAATAACAACGGCGGGGAAGGGAAAATGGAGCAACACGAGCTACGACGGACGGTCCTGAGGAGGATTTGTGCAAACTGCTCGCAAAGTGACGACCGGGTGCAGCCTGTAATGTGCAACAAGTCCACACAACCTTCCCCAACGAGCGACGGTACGGCTGAGGAGGAGGAGCAGCACCCGACGGATGATGGGCCGGAGCGGTTGGCCCGGTGGTCGCAGGAGTGTCTGCTGGAGAGTAAAATCACTGACCTACAGGAACGCTTGAAGGATACCGAGGAGCGCTACCAGAGCCTCAAGCTGCAGTACGAAACGCTGTCGCAGGTGCACAGAACGCTGCGCGAGAACTACAACGCGATGCAGGAGGAAAGTGAAAAGATGCAGTTCGACATTCAGCATCTCACAAAGTGTGCCAGTGTGCTCCGGTAAGAAAGCCATCTTATTCGAATGCCATTTCCCTAAATGAAACTTATGCAAAGAAGCAATTGACATTTCATTTCACCTTTTTTGTTGTTTTCACGGTTGATAACAAAACTTACGCGTTCGCTTCACAGTACGGAACTGCAATCGGCACGTTCGGATCGCGATTCGGCGATCGAACTACAGAAAATATTGCAGTCCGAGCTGGATGAATCGCGCAAGGAAAAGAAACGGCTGCAGGATTCAAGTGAAAAGGATACCAAAACCATACAGGACCTGCAGCGCCAGTGCCGTGAGATGGAGCGAATATTAATGCGCAAGAATCCAGACTCAATTTCAGCACTAATCGGTAAGATCGCGCCGCCAGCCTCTGTAAATCGTTTTATCATTCTTCGTTTCATTTTGCTTCTTGATTTTCTGTTCCCCCAGTGGCCAGCAAATCGTCAACAGCGAAGGCAGATGCCGACAGTTCGTCCACTTGCAAGCTGCTGGAGCAACGCATCGCTCAGCTGGAGGCGGACGCCAGGAAGCAGGATGCCAAGGCGCAGGGTATACTGGCCGATGTGCAGGCGCGCTTTAACTCGGTGCAGGCAAAGTACGAAACGCACATCGCCGATTTGGAGATGCAGGTGCTGAGCCTGCAGGAGATCAACTCCAAGCTGAATGAAAAGATTATCCGCCAGATGGAGGAGCTGGCTAGCTTCAACAGTCAGGCGGTCGTGGCCGACGCCGCCGACAGCGGGTCGAAAAATGTCATAGCCAGCTGCACACAAACCGACGAAAAGCATCCCGAACAGAGGGACTGCACACGAACGCGCTCCGTGCTGGTGCAAACGGATGTGGAGCATTCGCAAGTATCACGATCTCAACAGCAGCAAACTGCACTAGCGAAACGCGCCCAAACGCAAGGGAAAGAAGATGCCCATCTGCTCGCCACCATTCGTGGCATGCGCGTCGATTTGGCCATCAAGGAGAAGGCGGTCCAACGACTTACGCGCGAGGTGGACGAGTGCAAGAAGACGATCAAAAAGATACAGAAAAAGAAGGAAGGACCGGCGATTCGAAGCGATTCCGGTCGGTCGCCGGTTAAGGTACGCAACAAGGTGTCGGAGAATGCCGATCCCGAAGCCATCATCTCGCTGCGTGATATGCAGGCGAAAATAAAAAACCTCGAAATGGATTACAAGGCGCTGCAGGAAAAGCGTTTGCTAGATGTAAGTGGGCAGTGGCGAACGGTGGTGGTGAAATGTTTATAACCGGATTTCTTTGTTATTCGTAGCTCAAAACACTCCAAGCGGCGCACGAAAAAGAGCTGGCGTCTTGCCACGAGTCCATACGTATTTTGCAGCAACGGTTAGCCGAAAGCGAGGAGGAGAGAGTGCACCGGAAGGACAAACAACGTCCCAACCATAACAATGATTACTATGGACTCAAGGCAAAGGTACATCAAGCCGTCCTAGAATTGAATTGAATAGTCCGTTAGACGAAGCATCTTTCAGAATAGATCACAATGTTTTCATGCATTTTGTACTTATATGATTCCTTTCGTTATCATTCCTAATAAGTTTGCTTTTTGCAAATTGATTTCAAGACCACAATAGCTCAATTTCAAGCCAGTTTTGTCTTTCACTTTCGCTTGATCCCTACTTCTAATACTTTATCATCGACGATTTTTAATTTCTAGTAAAATAATGCTTCTGAATGAGTGGTTTTGCTGGACTAGTAAATGAATTTAAAGTGAAGTTCTGTTTAACAACACCACTTTCGGCTCATTAATGCTGCATGGTTACACTGAAAACGCTAACTTTAATTTGAAAAATGTGTCAACATACGAGCGTTGACTTTGATAGTCCATTTTGGGCCCTAACGATACAAAATTCGTCTAACACAAAACAAAATAAGTACAAAATGTGGCAAGAAAGTGTAGCATAGTAGGTGTTTCGCAGTGAACTCGGTTTAATTGCACCTAATTTCTGGTTGTTCAAGAGTTGAACATTATTTTGCGATCGCTTGTTCCATCTGATTTAACTTTTAATTCACCGTTCATATTTTTACAAACCATACTGAGTTTCTAATCTGTGCGCACCTTAAATCATTAAGTTATTAGGTAGCATAGTCACAACCAAGAAAAAGAACGGTGTAAGAGTATCGAATTAATAAGTGTACTTTTTTCCTCTTCTCTTCTCGTTTTATGCTCTATACACCGATTTTGTCTACTTTACAACAATAATCAACCCATTCCTGCCGATCGCTGGAATGTTGTTTCCTCTTCTTTGCTATCATGGACCGAAACACAATTTTAGGTAGCGTATTTAGAACGACGCCACACCGAACGTGAGCAACGGCTCCTTATGTTGGTAGAAGCACTGAGCAAATGAGCTATTTAACCCTTACAAAAACACGAACATTTGTTAATACTACGGGCAGTGGCATCGTGCACTAAGTGTCAACAGAACGTTGGAATCTGTTAATCTACAATCTACAGATTTATGAACATTTTACAGTTAAGTCTCTTGATGTTGATGATCTCATTGAAAAACATCAACGGAGATAGTTATTACTTTATAGCTCTTCGGCTAACCCTACGTTGCTCCTTTTCTCTACAACTTGTGCAATCACATACTTTCTCAATGTTTAATTTATTTATCCAGATTATTCAACAGCTATCGTACATTTCGTGTCGGTACGAGAATATGTGATCTCATTTTATTAGCAATGCGTGAAAAAAGAATACGTCAATATAGATTGCCTAGTTGTTTATACGAAAAGCTTATTCATCCCGAAATGCTAGAAATTGGGTTACAAGTAAATTACTAGTCAGAGGTAACATTATTACAAAATAGCAATTGGCAACAAATACAAGGTAGCAGGAAACCATGTAGATTTTAAAAATTCATAAATTAGTTTGGAGTTATTTTTCCTTTTTGCAAATCATAGTTTCTAGTGTTCGTGTTAGAGTATTTCTTCTAGACGCTACTCTTGCGCTATAATGCAAACAATTTATTTTGCATACTTTTATTCCGCCCAAGAACGCGATGAGGCTTCTTTTAAAGAAAAATATCATCTATTTCAAAGAAAAATTATCTCAAAATCTATCAACAAAACTGAGTCAACCGTCTACGTCAATCGTATAAAACACGATTTTATACTGCAGCTGTGTTACTGATAAAATTGATATTTATTTAAAAAGAAACGGAAAAAGGGCATGTTTTATCCATGAAAATAAAACTACTGTTTGTTTAACCAATTTTTATCGTGCGTACATGTTTAGATGGTAGAAGAAAGTAATGTTCCAGAATCTATCTTTGCCAGAAACAACTAATCGATGGCTGAATTTGCACCAGGGCATCGTTGCGTTTTGCATGTTCGGTCTACGTTTTCCTTTTCCCTTTAAACTTGGTTTTATTACTATAGAGTTTGTCACTTCTCCGGATGCATTTCAAAAAATTTGCATTGATGACAAACTAATGATATGCATTTTGGATTAGACTTTTCCGTTATTTTCTAGCGTAATCCTCCGTAGCACAGATTATGGCCAAAATTGTAATCTTATTCCACCTGCTAAACATTTCCGCTTTTCTGGAAAAAATCTATATTTGTGTAGAAACCTGTTGTTAATATAAACTATTTGCCAGTTGATTTTGTTAGCATTAGAGATTTCCGAATTGATTGACCTAAGCCTAGCTTCTTTTTAACAGATAATTTAAATTTCAATAATTGACAGCAGTGCTGGTTTATGGCACCCAAGGTCTTTTAGAAAAAAAGTGACAGCTTTAAAAGGCAAATTTAAAAAAATCACGTCGTGAGTATTGCTTTTTCTTCACAGGTGTCATGAAAAACTTAAACTACACCTCGTAGAAGATTGTGATAGGACGAATAAAACAATCCACTTAGATTATAGCTGCTGGTGTCCCAGTACGTTTCATTCTATTCTCACCTGAACTGAGTGCGAGAGAAGCATGCCACATTTGCATCAAATCGTCTTATTACCAGCATGAACCCAGTTTCTAACACTTATAACTCATACCTAGCACCAAAAATCTCCTTTAGTTTACAAATTAAGGCTACATCCATCCACTGCGAATTGCAACGTTGTTAGTTTTCTGCCATAAATAACTGACAACCGTCGTTTCAAAATTGAGGTGGTGCGGTACCCTGCTGCAGGGCTCCCAGCCATACGTGCGGCTCATTCCGAAGCTTCCGGAACTGTCATACCTCGGTGCCGCTGAAGGGTGACCGTTTGTTCAGAGAAAAGGGAAAGGATTACCTTGTCCGCTGTCGTTTGCTATTCGCTGTACGGTTGCGATCGACACGGCGTGCATAGAGGTAGAGTTGCTTGGTGAAGTTTTGCGCCCTCAGCGCACCATTTAATTGCGTACGACACTTGAAAGGCAGAAGGTTGTGTTTGCTGGTGCCGCTGCTGCTACCAATCTCAAGAGCGTTTGCTTTCGATTTTTGCGATCCAGCAGTCCCGTCCGGTTAGTTTTTTTTTCGAGTGCTGCATTCGTTTTTATCGGTTTTGTTTTTTGAATTGTCCATTGTTGGTCGCCTGCATTTGTGCCGAATGGGCACTGCCGTCGCGGCCAAAAGATTTGGTTTGTTGTTTGGCATCGGGATCGGTGCCTCCGGCCGCCCAAAACCGTAGGGGCTCCGTCTTCCGGGCGCCGCCATCATAGTTAAATTCCAGCACCCAATACCACAGCGCCCGGTGGTGTTGGTGGTGCATACACAAAACAGCGCTTTGCTGCCGAAACCCTGGGTGCTTTCGTAGTGAGTGAAGAAATTGATCACGCAAGCGGAAAGTGTTGCTAAAGTGCATTTTGGGCTCGTTGAACTGGAAACATCGTTGGGCAGATTGTTTTGAAACAAAACGCTGTAGCTCTGTGTGTACATGTTTGTTTTTTTTCGGGTGGGAGGGTTTGTAGCTTCGAAGCGAAGCAGACGGCACAACAAAGATTAGTCATTTATCAAACGGCGGCAGCAGGAGGGTTTTTGTTTCAATGATCCGTGCCTTCCAGTGCGAAATGGTGGTGCATCTGCATACATCATAAATCTCACACAGCTTTACCTTTATTTCCCCCTCCTCTTATCCGAGTTGTTAGTGTAGTTAAAATAAAGCTGCAAAAGGAAAATAATAAAAAAAAACATTGGTGCATTTCACCTTCCGTTTGCCGCACCCCCCAATAGGTGAAAGCGAAAAAAAGCCAAGTGGAGAAAGTGAACGAAACAGAAAAAAAATCTAAAAAAAATCACTAGTGGACGCCTTTTTGTTAAAGCGCATCAATCAATCAACATCGACTAACATCAAACATTCTCCGTTCAGCCACTACTACTGCTTCGAGGGATTTTACATAAAACACAAAACAGAAAAATAAAAACATCTCACGATGTCGGACGAGAGCCAAGATAATGGATCCAGCAGGAACGGGTCGGTGCCAGAAATAGAACTGATTATAAAGGTAAGTAATTGACAAGCTATGGAAAAACACTTTAACCGATCCCGCTGCCCGTGGACCGCGATATTTGGCAACTACTCAACCGTTCACTTTACAGTTTAGGCATGCCGCTGTTACCAACATTTGTAGGCGATCAGTTTGATACCCCAAAATTATGTTGGAAGTTCGCGTGTCATAGCGCTTGCTGAACGTTGGCTGACGATCACGGTGTTCGCTTACGTAACTGGTTCTGTTAAACACTTTCTAGCAGATTTTTAAACCAGATTTGTTGTTGTTGAATAATTGTGCTTCTACACCCTTCCATCCAGCTTGGAAGTGAATAGAACATCGCATCGGATTTCATCGTTAAGTTTGCTTACATTTCTCTGAAGGATTTTGTTCCTGAACCGATCGGTTAAACGTTTCATTATGATAGAATTGTTTAAACTGATTGAAACTTAGTATGCGTTGATGACTGTGGATTGACAACGGCGGTAGATGAAAGGCTAGCGAGTAGTTTAACAAAGCTAGACCGAGCCTATCTGAGTAAACAAACGGCAATGCTGCATATCTTCAAGAGCCTGCTTTGTTCCTGGTAGAAGAAACCTTCGGGTTTTCCTGCTCGACACTTGATGTAGCCCACCAGCACAGGACGAGCATAGCGCGTGGGTTACATATTTTCTTCGAAATGTTTTACTATCCGCATACGTGCAGGAAATCACAATTATGCACAACTGCGAGACATTGTGGTATGCTGCTCGGTTTCCATTCTATTGCCATACTTTATGCTTTACCGGTTTCTAATAGGCAATGCGGTGGACAACTTTCGAGGCCCGCACATGAAATTTGAACAAGAATTTGAATTAAAATTTGGTTTTCGGTTAGAGTTGAACGAATAAAATTTAGCTATCGTTTCATTACTTGTAAGCATTTCCAATTGAAACATTGTTAAGGTCGATTTATCGGTCGATTTAAAAGTTTCACAAGATTTGACCGTTTTGCGCATTCCTTGGACATTGGAATTCAACTCACAAACACATGCGCTTCATATCGTGAGCCATCAGCCAAGATAATTCCCTCCCTCCCTTCCCCATCCTTGCCCCACCGTGTTGCCTTCGACACAGCAATTCACTCCAATTAAAATTGCTTTTTAAGTACTCCCCGGGCACCGCCCAGGGTGGAGTTTTGTTCTTTATATCTGAGCGGAGCCCAAATGTGTAACATCGCAGCGTCTTATCTTATCGTCCACGCTGTACTTGTTCTCAATAAGTTCATTACAGCGCTCTTGAACAGGCTCGTGCAACGACGACGACGAAGCCGGTCGAGACACGTCCTCATGGAAACACGTCCTCTTTGTGATGTCGCGAGGGAGAGGGAGAGGCAGAGAGTAAAAAAGAAAAGGGCAGCCACGAATTTACAACCGAAGACATTGTGGCTGTTGTATGCTTCGCTTATCGAAACCTGGCAAACAGCCGAATAAACGGCGATGGAAGCAAACAGAGGAGAAGACATGGGCAAATGGCTCCGGCGCGCCAACCCAGGCCCCCGGGGTCGCCCAGGTGGGGTTGGCGGGCTGTAAAATATGCCGCGTCCACCGCCAAGCACAAAGCATATACCCTAAGCGCGCACACGTACGTAGCTGGGCGGGCGGAGATTTAACGCCGCGACAAGAGCAGCCTGTGCGGTGTCCATCACCAATACCAGTGACTCATGAAACTATCCAGCCGATGTGACCGCGGCCACCCCCGCGCGGGCCGCCGCCATGTCATCCGGGCAAATTGGTAAATTGTGTGATAAGTGCACCTCTGGCTCACGTTGTAAAAGGGAACATGTCTCTCCCGCCGTTACGACGATCGTGGCGGCCGTCGTAGTCGTGTGTACAACTGATCAAACACAAGGTTACTGTGGGCGCACCAAGGGCTGAGAGGTACTGCATAAAAAAAAGATACTTGCATAAGTATACGTTAAAAACATGGATTCGTATTTACGTAGGGCAACAGAGGGTGAAATAGCCATCATAAACCGTAAAGAAAATTAAAAAAAAAAACAACGCATGACGAGAAACGTGCGAAATTGGTATTTTTTCGATCAGTCACACTAACTACTTCATTTGCAAACTCATCCTACAAGGTGATAGGGACGTACTATAACTTATGTTGTGGAAGGAATAAAAATAAACCTTTTCTTCAGGTAATTGGTTCTGTGCTACGATTTGCTTAAATATGTCTAGCGATTAGAATCAGTAAACATTGTTTTCTCTTTTCAAGCAGACGATTGTAAGGTCAAAATGATGAAAACTTATTTTAGCTATTTCACCCTGCGAGATAACGCCCCGTACCACCCTACGATACTGTCGAGGGAAGTAACAAGAATAAAAACTTCCACGAAAAAAAGGCACCAGTGCCGTGATGATGTCATCTGTGCCGATGCCTGCTAGACGGTTTTCCAATGCGATTTTAGCCTCCCTCGCGCACCACGTTCCTCCTGCTTCCTCAGCCCCACTCAAAGTTGGTGCTCGATCGCTTCACTGGATGTACGTTTGCCACAAGCGGATGATGAGCCCCAGTGGATTGCGATTGTGGGAAAAAAAGGCCACCTTTAAATATGCCAACTCTCACGCGCTCGGTCAGCGCACAACGTATGCTTCTCCAAGGTTTCTCGACCGTCGAAATATCTATCGCTTTGCAACCAGAAATTGGCCCACCGCTTTGCCACCGAGTTTTTCCCTGCTATATTGTAATGGTTTTGTTTGTTTCCCATTTTTCTTTCTCGGTACGGGTTTACCCTTGCAGGCATCGACGATTGATGGAAGACGGAAGGGGGCATGTCTGTTCTGCCAGGAGTACTTCATGGATCTGTATCTGCTAGCTGAGCTGAAGACTATCAGTCTGAAGGTGAGTCAATGGCGCTCTCGGTTTCGGACCTACGCGTCTTGCATGGTGGTATCAGGGCCACGCAGGGTATGGAGATCTCAAATATCCGAAACCTATTGCTTGTTTTATTGTAATTAAATCGTAAATACGACCATTGTACTTTTGAAGTACACATCGGACAACAGTCATGTAAATACAAAAACAACACCACGAGACAATCTTCTCTATCCCTGGAAGCATCTTTTAGCTATAGTTCTTTCAGGAGCGCGAAACTGCGCCTAGGCAGCGCCGGGTGGATGCTATTTTAAAATTCATCGGCAGTGAATCAACCTTCATATGATATCATCCGTCTCCACTCGAAGTGTCACTCGAGCCTGGAGAGCTGGCGGGGCGGTAAAGAAAACTCATTTCCTGCACACCCTCCACCCCCGGCGGGCGGCCTGGTCCGCCTTTCGCCCACCATTGACGTATTTTAAAGACACACGGAATCGTGTGCACCCCGTGGCTGTGTAATAGCTAACTATGATGTAATCGGGGTGGTGATGAGCGTACATGCACCCGGTAGCGGTCAGCAGCAGCAAAAACGGCCGCAGTCCCTAGTGGGTTTAAGGCAGTCGGATGTTTGTAATAGCGCGAGCCATTCGCCAGCACCGTTTTTCTTACGTTTACGCCAAAAAGACGATTTCGTGTACGCACGAATCGAACCGTTCGCGCCAACGGCACCAACATCTTAAATGAAACGGAAGGGCAGCGGGTGCAGTTAAAACGCGCGAGCGAGAGAGAGAGAGAAGGCGGAGGAACTTGAAAGACACGGAGTAAACAAACCTCCGCCGAATGTATTTGCAGAGTCAACAGCAAAGGCCGTTCAATAATAAATAAATTAAACAATCTACACACGCGGAAGGTTGGTTCGCGGGTACTAGCGAACACAGCAAACGCTGCGCTCCATAGGCCGAAAAAGAGTAAAATTGGAAGAAAAAAAAACACCTTATAGTACACATTTCATGCTTCACGGCCATCTAGCTCTCCCACCCACCCACACGCTAGGTGAAGGTTTTTGGCATTTCCTGTTTTATTTTGTTTTTCGCGTCCGTTTGTTCGGAACCAATAATAGCTTGTTTTATGGACAGTGCAGTCATGCAGTTTTATGTACTGATATGGTGGGTTTATAAAGACTCGTTCGTTTATCTCAATTTGCCCCGCGCGGCGAATCACGCTCACTTGCCGACGATTAGCTTTTTTCGGTGGTAAAACAGACAAGCTAGTAACTGTGGTTATGATTTACAGCTGTACTTTCCATTGCAGGTAGTTTTGATGCTACACCGAGAGGGGTACTGTGTGATCGTTTTGGGGTTTTTATTTCGCTATTACTTACGCTATTACGTTTACTTTTTTTTATTTTGTACGCGCCTGTTCGACAGGTGACGACAGTATGCATGCAGAAACCTCCGCCCGATTTTCGCACCAACTTTGAGGCTACCCACCCTCCAATTCTGATAGACAACGGGCTCGCCATACTGGAGAACGAGAAGATTGAGCGACACATCATGAAGTCGGTGCCGGGCGGGTACAACCTGTTCGTGCAGGTATGGATCCTAGATCATTAAGACATATTTAACAGGTGTATACTTAATTGTTCTTTTCTACCTTCCACCCAACCAACAAAACCAGGACAAGGAGGTCGCAACGCTCATAGAGAATCTGTATTCGAAGCTCAAGCTGATGCTGGTGAAAAAGGACGAGAACAAAAACAATGCCCTGTTGGTGCATCTGAAAAAGATCAACGACCATCTGGCGGCCAGGGGCACCCGCTTCCTGACCGGTGACACGATGTGTTGCTTCGACTGCGAGCTGATGCCGCGCCTGCAGCACATCAGAGTGGCCGGCAAATATTTCGTGGATTTCGATATACCAGTAAGCATCCGAGTCCGAAATGAACAGACGGGCTGCCCCGTATGGCTCTATACAGCAGCTTCTTGACTATTTACCCACGATCACCAAAGATAAATTTTACATTGTAAACTGTTCCAGTGTTTTTTTTATTAATGTTATTTTACTATTCTATGTGGAACATATTCGATTCTTTGTTTTTAATAAGATCAGTTTAAGGTGAAGTGGGTAAATAAGCGAGATATTCTTAGGGATATTGTTTTAATGAGTACTTTACACTTACTGGACACATAGTTGGGGGAATTTTTTTCCCCGAACCGAACCTTAACATATTTCCTATTATTGCAGAAACATTTAACGGCATTGTGGCGGTACATGTACCATATGTATCAGTTGGACGCGTTTACGCAGTCTTGTCCCGCCGACCAGGATATCATCAATCACTACAAACTGCAACAGGTACGCTATGCGGGTGAAATGTTTTCATTTTTTGCTGCTTAACAAATCTGGATATCCCATAAAACGCGTTTCAAAGCGTATCCTACCCTTAGTTACCATCTACTCCAGAACCATACCATCTATCCATTACCCTTCCATTGCCTGAACCGTAGAACCGCAAATCATCCTGCAAAAGGGGGCATCCTATTTCCCAGCTAGAACACAAAAAAAAAATCATTCCTTTAAATAATGTAATTCTATCTATTTGTATCCCGTTTCTTGTGTTTCGGCTCATGTCGGCTAATCCATGGACGATCGTACCCACTCACAACCTCCTCTGTTTATTCATAATACACCCCCTGTCGGTCAATAACACACTCATGCGCGTGCCGATGATCTATCTTATCCGCCATCCGATGTCCACTGGATAACGGGGGTTGGTGGTGCTATCGGTACGCCGCGTTACCCTTACGGATGTGATTAATTACGCGCCCTGCCCGTTCTCGTAACGACGGTTACGTAGGCAAAAGGTGACATAAAGGTATGTTGCTTGTTTTACTAGTTGTCGTTTGTCCTCCTCAGTGTGTTTGAAATATTTTCGTATGGTTATGTTTTACGTCACGTTTTGGGCTTTTCGGAGTGTCCCTATTCTTCTTACGATACTGCACCTTTTCTCCTTGTTAATTGTAATTATTCTGACTTTTTTTTATGTAGAGTTCAACCAGTTTGGAAGATTGTGGTACATTTTTCTCAGTTAATCTCCGTACATGAGAAAGAATGTTATGGCACATAACTTTTAATAAGAACGCATTAATAATTGATTTCGTTTTTGTTTAGCTACTTCAATGTGAGCGTATGTAAAATAACTAGGAAACGGAATTATCTTTCCTCTAACAAAGGTTCCATTTTCTGTACAATATACTAACTCTAGCACAATGTCGAATTCCTTTGTTGTAAAAAATCTACATTACTCACATTTTCATTTAAATCAGACTACTGTAACACTAGTATTTTTTTAATTAGCTCAACCTTCGCCCCTTTTAAATATAACAACCATCGTGATTAGCATAATTTAACCTTCTACCACTATTAGAATAACCTGGAGTATTATTTGTTACGTACATAATATTTCCCTTTTAGTAGCACGGTACAATGAGCTGAGAATGTTTCATCGTTCTACGGTTTCCTTCAATTACTTACAGATGCTGAAAATGAAAAAGCATGAGGAGCTGGAAACGCCGACGTTCACTACATCGATTCCGGTTGATTTAAATGAGCACTAAATGGGCAGGCATATATCGAGCGAAGGAGGAATGAAGATTTAAAACAATCGCAACTTTGCAGTACGAAATAGGCATTATGAATAGTTTTAGACGAATGATTCCAAAGTCTAATCTACAGCAATGCATTGGGTGAATTTTAAACCACGAAAGCTGAAGCGAATTCAAGCGGAAAGCATCATTACTATCAAGCACACTTTAGCCTTTTTTTCATGATCATAATCTGAGCCCTGACGCATTGCTACATTCGGAATTGGTTTGCATCATTCGTGTAAAGCTTGGGAGTACTGCGTTCAGAGAACATCTTCCAGTGTATTTGGAATCAAAATGAAACGAATGAATTCTGAATATTAGACATGTACGTTTTCTTTCACATTTTCAAATTATATTAGGTAGAAATCTAGTGGTGGTAGCAAACAGTTTGCTATGCGTCCAAAAACCGTAACGGTGAACTTTATACGATCAAATGAAAAGCCTTGCATAAAACGCCAGCAACGAAACGAACTATTTTCTACAACAATAAAACATTATAAGCAAATCTAAATCATAGTAGAAGCAACACTGAAAAGGGAAATAGCAATGTACATTAAAAGAGTTAATATTAAGTTGCATCCTGCCTTTCGTTTGCATACTACGTGTTACTTACTTTCCATTTCGTGGAAGGCAATTTCTTTATCTGAACTACCCGTTTTCCTATTGCTATTACCGCCGACCATAACTCATATAAGAATTCGTAAAGAACACTCTGTTGTTATCGTTGTAATTTAGAAGGTGATGAACGGTGAATACGGCCACGATACCCACAAGTTTATCAGCGGCAGCAGTATAGTGAGAAGTAGTACTTCTTTCTGTTTTGTTTTTAATCTTTCTATTTTTAGCTATACCTTTATATTTACCGGCACCTTATACAACTTGCTTATGAATAAAAATGAATTAATCGAATGGATCACGGCGAATATGGACCAGTTGTATTTAATCCTTGAATGAATTTCATTCGTCCGCATCACGCCTCGTAGATATAAAAATACAATAACATTTGTTGAATAAACAACAGGAAGAGCCCAAGGTTGGTTGTGGTAACAATAATAATTTCTTGTTGTAATCAATTACTCTAAATCATGTTTTAACAATATTTGTTTTTGGTTCAAACTTTTTTAAAAATGGCAAGCGACTAGTGTAGGCACCTGGCAAAAGCGCAGTAAGAAACATATGAGTAATCATAGCGGTAATTCCCCAAACATTTTCCGTTTCATGGAGGAAAACCGGCATGCTGTAATTTGAGCGGAACTGTGTGTGTCTGCGATTTTCTGGCTTGGCCAGCATCTCAATTGGAATGGTAAACACTTTCGCGACTTCCTCTGAGCTAGGCTTCAGTTTGTCGAAAGAATAGTCCGTAACGCTCGCGATGACCGGTGTAATAGATGGGCCGGCATAAGGCACTATTGTTTTACCGCATCCCCACACATGTACCTGTTCCTTTGGTATGCCCGTTTCTTCTGCAAACTCTCGCACCGCGCACTCTTCGTAATCTCGGTCCGTGTCATCCTTCATGCCGCCTGAAAGAAGGTAGGAGTTGCATAAGTGATAGGCTAGAAAAGCTGACAAAACGTACCTGGAAAGGAAACCTGGCCACGATGACTACGCATGTTGCTTGACCGCAATGTGTACAGCAAGCTGACTTTATCATCTACCAGACAAACAGGGATAAGTATAGCGGCTTCTTTCGAAACTGTCTGCTTACTCAAACGAATCCTTGGCAGGGCTTGAAAGCGGGAAAGCATTTCCCGTTGTGTGTGAGCGTTGCTAAGCAGCGATGGATGGAGTAACTCGGAAGCCTTCTTGATCATCTCTTTTGGATGAAATGAAATGTAAAACATCGTATATGAAATGAAACGCGTTGGAGAAATTGTTTCTCATAATAATAATACCTTAAAAAACATCGGCAGTCAATAAGCGAAGATGTTCTACACTTCTCTTGTGTAATGCGGTAACCGAAATCTTTGTCAAGAATTCTGTATAGTTATGTTGCAAATAGTTTGACGGCATATTTACGTTCGGTGTATGTTTATGCCAGCTGTACCAAGGTATATGTATCAAATGTGGGTAAAATTCAACAATAAAATATGTTTTTCGTACGAAGCGGAAATCCCCAAATTACAAGAATAGAAGAAGCCTCGAAGAAAGTACTTCATTGTTGGAGCCGTATTGACTTATTTGGAATGGTTTGTTACTGTTAATCTTACAGGAACTGCATCATTTTCCTGACAATTACCTTGATTGAAAACGGCCTTTCAATGGGTATTCCTTTTTCCTAGAAACTTTGGCAGAAATGAATAGTAACTGTCATTTCTTTTGACAAGCTTCATTTGTGATTTGATGCATGCTTATCTGTGGCGGTAAACTGATAGTTTTTAGAAGAATCTTTGAACACTATCATTTTCGTTCTGATCCCCAGTAATCATCGTTTGGAAATGGAAAAAGCAACAGCGCACGAGGCTAACGTACCGAGCAGATCTTATTTTGCTCGAAAATTGGAAATGAAACGCCTGAAGGAGGCCGAGGCCAAAGCAAAACAGCAAAGGTAAGTTGAATAAAACAAATCTACTGGTAAGATTGCAAAATGCGGCGATATAAAAAATCATTTACTTTAAGTAATGTACAGGACGAATCGGAAAAAACGGAAGTCGAAAAGGCTCCGAAGCCTATCTCAGGGCAGCGTAGGCTGCACGAAAAAATCAAACAACTTGAGCTCTTGAAGGAACAACAAGCAGCCTCCCAAACTGAAGGAGATAAAATCACCGAAGGAAAGGAACAGCTAAGGTACGGCATGTATGGTTTTATAACCCCATAATGTTAATAACTAAACCATTCGATTCACAGCATGACCCGCTGCATCGTTGCGTCTGAACATGCTTTACTGGTTCATGGACGATGCATTCCAGATCCTATCGACACCATTGCAAAAGCGACATTTGTCCCGAGCGTGAAGGCAGTATTAAAGAGCTATGTAAATAAAGTGTATCGTCTGCAGGCGTTTGCTTGGCCGCACATCATGGATGGAAATTCGTTGGTGTGCGTCAGTGCATCAAGAACCGGGAAAACGTATTCCATCCTTCCTGCTTTATGCTCGAGACTGATTGTAAGTGCGAATAATAGATGACGTATAACGCATGTAATATAAAATAACGTTTTCATCTTGTACTTATAGTTGAATTTGCAAAACTGGCTCGTCCCCCCGGGCGAAGGTCCGGTCGGCATTGTTATTTGCTATTCTTCCGAGGAGGTGTTGAGGGTTGGTAGAATCTGTAAGAAAATGTTAAATCCTAAAGAAGATGGTAGGATGCGAGTAGTAATGGCCTTTGATCTTAACAGAGTGCATACTTTTATGGTAAGTTATCTACCATATGTACTTTTATACCATTTATTTCTAGTTGTCGTCAGTGATATAGCAAAAATGCTATCTTCTCGTACAGGGATTGCTGTTAAACGGGTGTGCCCTTCTGGTAGCGACTGCTCCTGTCTACAAGGCAATCTACGACCTCACTGATGGTGAAGTGTTCCTACGCGAGCGTGTTCGGGTAATTGCGATCGACAATTTCGAGCGGATACATGTCGCTTGCTCCTCGGAGCTGGAGGCGTTGAGAACACACTGGGAAAGTCCCAATCTTCAGATGATCGTAACGTCTACCACCTGGCATCCGCAGCTGGCCACTTTCCTTGGTAGAAACAAAAACACAATCATATGCATAGGCTCGTACCTGGAGGCAGCGTTGTATGGCAAAGTAAAGTTTCAGGTAGAGCGTCAACGCGATTGTGCCGAAAAGATGCGCACACTGGTCCAGTACCTCCAGAAGCACGACTACCGCACGCAACGCACGATTGTCCTCACTAGAAACGCCGTGAATCTAACATCGATCGTGAAAGGCTTTCAGCAGCACGCCATCGTTTTTCTGGTGTGCAGCGACAGCAGCAGCATCGACCGAAACGATGGCTTCCGGGACTGGGATAACCGTACGCCGGGCAACATTCCAGTACTCATCTGTCTCGATGAGCTGCTTGCTGATTTAAAAGTCTCCAAGGCGCAGCACATCGTGCACTACTCGATGCCGTCGACTTGGAAAATGTTTACAAAACGGTTTGCTGTGTCGTTTGATTTTTACCAATCTACCTATCTGAAGCCAAAGGAATGGCCCTCATCACTGGTGCTGCTGGACGAAATCGACAACGACCTGCTTCTAAAGTTGGTCGACTTACTGCAGTATTATAGTTTAGAAAGTGCCAATGAGCTATCAACGCTGGCGCAGGTACGTGAACGGTTTTTGCAATTGAGATTAGAGCTAACGATTATTTTTCCTCGATTTTCACAGGTTCTTCGTAGCGAAAACGCCGTCAAGGGCAGTGGTTCTGCATTGTGCCCGCAGCTCCTGTCCTTAGGGGCTTGTCGTATATACCGAATGTGCCACAATCGGCATGTTGCCGTGGAGCACGATCTGCAGCACACGCTGCCAACTAGGGGGGTCGTTCTTTTGAGAGTGATTAAGATGGTCTCTCCGGTGCATTTCCGCTGTTGGATCACTGACAGTGATTCGAATGGGTGAGTATCGATTGAAATACGTAGGCAATGGTTTCTTCTCGGTTCGCTGAAGTTGTGTTTTTAATTCTTTATCCTAGAGATTTTACTAAAATTACCGTTGACTCGGACATCGTGCAACGCACTCCCGCTTTCGGCGAGTCAATGGATCTGAGTATCGATGTGCGTATTGCCGGCGTTGTGCCGTCCAATAATGATGAGGATTGGAACAAGTATTCGATTCAGCACGCGCAACAGTTGGTCAAGGACTACTCAGACAAAGACAACTGCTACATCTACGGGAATGTTCTGTTGACGCTGCATGACATGATCTGGGTCGATGAGCTTTTTTTGGTTGAGGATAAAAAAGGCGAGGAAAGGTCGTTCGTACCGACGGCATTTACAGCATCCATCATCTCCAAAAACTACGGTGCACGGAATAAGAAATCCTTCGAACTTATTAAACAGTTCATACAGCACGGTAAAGCGGACGGAAAGCAGGCATATGAACCAGATTCGCCAAATGGGACGGATGCTGATAATCCGAGTGAACAACGCATTACGGAGCTGGCACTTTCGTCGGAGTCACCATCCGAGCCAAAAACGGTCAGTCCGGACCACTCACTTGTGTCAATGTTGCCGCAGGTACCCGATAGTGTGTCCTCGGCTTGCTCTTTTGAAGAAATGGCACCCTTACCGGACCACGAGCAGTGCAGCTCCGATAAATTGGAAACTGGCCAATGCTACCAAGTAGGCTTAGGAGCATATTTTGGGCCAAACAAATTTTATATCTTCATCCTAAAAAAGTAAGTAAAAAACTCATGTCTTTGGTACGTTTGGGCAATTTTTCGTATGTAAAGGACGTCTACTATGGAAATCGTATTACACAAATGCCCTTGATCATGATATGTTTTTCTTTCTTTTTCGTTACAGTGCACTGAAAATAAACAAAAGCATTAAAGAGTACCTTTCTAACAATCCTATCAAGCCTCTTAGAGACACTAAAGTTGGGGTGTTCTGTTTGGTTCGCTATGGTCACGGGTTTAAACGAGGCGAAATAATTGAAATTACCAGTGAAAAGACACGTGTATTTTTGCTAGATTATGGTAACACGATTAGTTGTCAGCATGAGTCATTGTTCGAGATGCCGACGCATCTGTTGCGAAATTTCTCGTTTGCGGTAAGTATTGTAATGCTATTTTGGTTTATCTGTTTTGCTTATTCTTCGTTCTTATATCTCCCCAGGCCATCGAGGCAACTTTTGCCTATATTATACCTCCAAAAGGAAGCAGCTGGACTGACGATGAGAGCCGTCAAATATACCGCAAGGTGCTAGATAAAGGCAATAGTAACCCCACCAGGTTAGATGCGCACGTGCGTGGAATATTTCCTGCACGCCGTGAAGCTGGTCCTGCTCACCATCAGTACAAGGTGGTTCTTACTAGCTGCGATTCCAATGACTTATTTGAAATAGTCGGTGAGTTACTTGATCATGATCTGGTCTTGTTCGATCATGTAGCGTTCCGACAGGACTGTACTGTAGGCAGTGATGATGAAAAAGATTATGTGAAGAGATTTGGGCCGATCAGCATGGATCATGCAAAAAAGAACCCAGTGGCTACCGTAAAAGACTTACGACCTGAAAAATCCGATACATCTGAGCTGCAAAAAACCACCGCTGCCAAGAAGGAACCATCTCTAACACCATCGGCGGTGGTTAAAGGTGGGGTCCTACAGCAGCAACGATGTTATCGATACCCAATGACCCAATGGTTTCAAGATGACCATTCGGTCACACTATACGTCACCGCACCTGACGTGACCAATCTTGACTTTGCCGTGTCCACCAAAAAGGTGCAGCTGAAGTTCGTCAGCAACGGCGATCGTTACGTGCTACGGCTGCACCTTTTCGGTGTGATCGACGCACAAAACGCCAAGTATGAGTTCCGTGGTCTTTCGATCATTTTACGCCTGCCAAAGCTGGTCGGGAGCAACATTCACTGGCCCGCTCTGCTAAAGCACCAAACAAAAATATGTTGGCTCAAGAAAGCGGCACCGCACGATGATACAGAATCGGAGTCTGCTTCCGAGCCCGAGGAAGGTTGGAGAAATTTACCTTCGGTCGAACAAGACGATAACTCACAGGACGATTATGAATCTGAATGCGATGAATACACATAATCATGTGGAATGTGAAATGTGAAATGTGATTTGATTTGTTTCGAATTTGATGTGGAATAAAAAATGAACTTATTTTGTTATAAATACGGTTTCTCAACTTTGTAATGACAATCCGGTTCGGTCGAAGAACTACAGAATTAAATCAGCAGCTAATTTGTATTCCAAGAATTTGTAACTGTAGCAATGTTTTTTACTAAACGGAAACGGAAGAGAACTGGCATCATGTACTTTAAACGCATTTGACAGCTCAAACGTCGCTTTGCGTTCAAGGTTGTTTGAACGTAGCACAGCTTCATCGAAAAACCTTTGGTGCGGGATTTCCGATTCCGATTTCGATAATTTGCGTCGATACTGTTGCGAATTACCGGAAGTTTGATAGTTTACTTGATCTCTATCACCGGAAACGTTGGCGTCGTCCCCGGGGGAACGCACTGGGAAGGCGGAAAGTGTTGCATATCGGCGGTTTTTAAACCAGATGTCACTGTGCCGCTTCCCGAACCTTCAGCGAGGTGCGCTAGGAGTGGGTTGTGTCAACCGTTTCCTGCAACCTAATAAAAACTGTCACATCCAGTGCGAAGGGTCAGTTGCTCAGTGTTGTTCTTCGCAGACGTTCCGTTGTGTGTCCGCTGTGCGGTTAGCTAAGAGTTAATCTTTCGACTAAAGCTCGGCTGTTTGGTGCCGTTGCCAGTGTACTATAATAAGAACCCGTTCCGAGCGTCAGTCCGTTTTTCGGCCAAGGCAAATCGAATCGTTTGACAAGGCATCCCTTGCCATCTGCCCTCCGCCCATCCCCGATTTTGTTTGTTGTGCACCGGACGTGCCGGACCAATCCCAACTGTTGAATCCGAAGGCCCCCGACACTTGCGTGTATCACAGTACAATGGCTGAGAATGCAAACAAACGCAACATCCCAATCAAACTCGGCGACTTCAGCGTTATCGATACCGAATTCTCCAGCATTCGCGAGCGGTTCGACTCGGAGATGAAGAAAATGGAGGAGGAAATGGCCCGCTTCCGCTCGGATTTGATGAACCGCGAGTCCAACTTCTTCGAATCCACGTCCAGGTGAGTGCGGATAACCACCCTCCCCCCTGCCCCGCTTAGGTCCGTCTGATTCGATTCTTTCTCCTGGGGGGTGTGTGTGTGCATTTTCCCCCGTTTTTTTTTTCCTTGCCAATCCGCCGCCCGTCGGCGGATTGTTTTCCTTCTTTTGGCCTATAAACACATGCCCACCCGTGTGGGTGTGCGTAGAACGGTATCGGCGAAGGAAAAGGTCACAAAGTTGGCACAACATTTTGGGCTCCTGATGATTGCCCTTTTTGCCCGAGGGTGGTGCGTGTGTGCGTAGCGTGACCGAAACCGTCCGATGTGTCTCGCGCCCACCCTCCCGGCTGGCGTAAGGCACCCTTTTTCCCCCGTTTTTATTTTTCTTCTTTTCCTCCCGGCGAGGGAAAAAGACATTTCGTTTCGTTCCCGGCCCATTCGCTGTGCTTGGAAAGCGAATCCCTCCCTCCCGCGCTGGCCGCGCGTCTCGCCATATTTTAAATGAATATCACCCCGCGCGTCGCTTCCGTTCTCCGGGGGCCGATTCCCTTTTTCCCGATTCGGAGTTAGAAAAGCAGCCAAAGGCAGCGCTCGGTTCGTAAATCATTCTAAAAATAACATGCATGCTTCAGCCCCGCGTGTGCTTACGCCCGAGAATGGACCAATGTGTCGGAGGGAAGCGATTCCCATTTTCATCCATATACAACGGCGCCATAGGGATGTGTGTAGGTAGCGAATCGTGTAGTGTACGTGGGTTGCCTGCACCGCCCAGCAGACTCGTAAGGAAAAATGCGCTGGGACCAGCGTAGGAACCCCGTGAGTCACCAGCGCGGTCGCGGCCAATGGGCACCTTGCAATTGGAAACCCAAGGGCGCCACCGCGACGTCTCACACGCTCGCAGACTCGACTTATGGCTTAAGAGCGCGCGCACACACAATCACACGCTTCCGTGGCAGATATATTAATAGACGGTGAGGCGCGGGTATGCAGAGAAAATATGAACTTGCATGTAATATTCTTATTCTTGGTTGGAAACCGTCTAGAAGGAGCCATACCTCTAGGCTCTCTCCGTTGTGGCGAACGTTCGCGCGAACCTTCGCGGAAAACAAGGGAACCGGGAAATCCGACCGATAACGAAAACTGCGTCACCCAGCCAATTTCGAAAATAGTACATCCTGATCGTGAGCAACTCCCTCGCGTTATTATGGCTTTACATGTATATTGTAATAATTGCGCAATAAATTTCCCTAGGCGCGCCGGTAACAAAGGTTGTAAGTACGTACGGAAAAAAAAAAAAACATATCATGATCTCCCAATGGACCATACACACACAACACACACTCACACACATTATAACAATTCCAAGCATTTACATAACCCACGACGAGCAACTGATTGCACAACATTCCGGCCATTCGTAGTATTCTCTTTCCTTTTTTTTTAATATTTTTAAAAAACACCAAATAGTTATAGTACCCGATTCAACTAACGATCTACTACTACTTTCTTCCCTTTTTCCTGCTTCTCCGTGTGTCGCGTCGTTTCCGCTGTCTTCGACGTGCGATATTATTGTGCACATGATGTACGATTGTTGCTGTACAAAAAAAAAAAAAAAACAACAAAATAAAAACAAACGAAAACGATCTTTCTAACTCTCCCCCCCCAACCCCCCTGTACCCCGTTCCTGCTGCATTCCTCAACCTGCAACGCAACCGAAACACTAAAAAAACCCTGCTCCGCGCCTGCTCCGCTTTCCCGCGCGCCTCCGACTGTGTGCGTGTGTGTGTTGCGTGGACATTTTCCTAATCGAATACGGTCACCACGTAGCTTCTCCTCAAAGAAGGTCGCTACCTCGTCCAGGTATTTACGAGATATTAAAAAAAAAAAACACCAATTGCTCAAAATCATCATCCCCAGAAGCGACCACTATTTTTTAAACAGTAACACCCATGTTTCGACCCATCTTTACCGTAGCTGAAACGTCACCCTATTTTAGTAACGTTTTTCCTTTCCATGTATCTTTGTTTGGCATGTTTCTTTCGTTCGGAACCCATTTGCACTCGGCATGTGAAATGTTTCATCCTCGCCATTTGAATGCCCTATGACTTTTTTTTTTTAATTTCCCGTCAAATGTAACGGTACATTCAAGATCGGATTTGAAGTGTGGTAACATTTTCCGGTTAGTAAGAGTAGATTTCGTTTTATTTTTGTGGGTGTTCTAATCTGCCGTGCTGTTGTTGTCGTTTGCTCCGTTTGGTTTTACGGCCCATCGGCAGGCAAGCTGACCGGAGCGAGTGTTTGGGGCATATGGCCTTAGTTGCCTGTCCTTAATCCACAGAGGTCTACATCACCAGAGTAGCTGGCGAAGGCCCAGGAAGCTGGATTCAACAGCCGTACTGGTGTAAATCCTCGCAGACGAAGAAGAAGAAGAAGAAGACCGGAGCGAGTGTGTTTCTGTTGTTGGTGTGCTGTTAGAAATCGTCCGTTTGTCGATTAGTAAAGGTCAGCATGGTTCATTTCAAGGTACGAAACACTCTTCGCTCGCCAGCACGTAACCTACTATTTGTTTCAGGGTATTTGTGTTTGCTGATAATCAGATTCATCTGTGCAATTCTTTTGCAGTAGGATGGATTATACTGAACGGTTTAGTTCGACGAAGCCTCTGCTCTGGTTCGATATAATTTGACGGTTCACCATGTGCAACAATGCAATCCCCTTGGTGTTTTTGTTTGTTCGGACCGCTTACGCAAATTCGAGATGTTTTCTTACGTCTTCAGGCTGAAGCTAAAAGTATCTAGCTTCTGTGCCGGTGTTTGGCCGCACCAGATTCGGATAAACCCCAGGCACATCTGGCTTCCATTACGCCAGCCTAGCGCCCGTCAGGCGGGGCGTCGATCACGATAAGCTTCCGAGGACGGTTGCATGCGAGCTGGCGAAACGGAAGGAAATTGCTGTAAACACGCCAGCTTGTGTTGGAGTTGGAGTTGGAAGTTAAAGCGATGGTGGACCAAAACAAAGGCACAACCACCGGCCGCCGTCGTCGTACAAATCAAACATTCGGATGCCGGACACGGGTGACGCGGGGGCGGATGAACGGCCGATGATGTCATCGTTCGCTGGTTCCGTCACTGGAAGAGATTCTCTATTCCGAATGGCACGCGCGGTGTCGTGTGTGGGTGCCACCGAGGGCACCGCGTAGTATCGCTGATGGCGGAACAGCTAGCTAGCCCCCGGTGCCGTTGCCTTATTTGTCGCTGGTAGCGCGCGCGCTGTTATTGCTTTTCCGAAACCGATTCACCTTCTTTTTCGTTCCATTTGTGGTAACTCGCCCCTAGTGCAGGAGGGCCTCCGGTGGTGGTCGACCCAGCATTACATCGGCCGATGACTGAACGCGGCTCCCCGTCCCGGTAGCCTAAGGGTGTTGCGTGCTCGATCGGCCTCTTGGCGTTGGTGTTAGAAAAAAAAACCAACCTCACTCATTCCAATGCCATTTCCCCAATGTCCTACCCGGGTCCGTCCGATGCTTGCGTAAATATTGACGTGCCAGCAGTGTGTCGAGAAGCGGCGGCAGTGGATGTTGTTGATGATGATGATGTGTGCACTTGTTGTTCGGGAGCTGTTAAAAACTACACAGCACGGGAACAGAAAAAAAAAAACGCGTACGGGTGTACACGTCACTCCCGTTGCATTTTCAAATCGGTAAAGTAAATAACGCCTATTGCGCGTTGTCGATCGTTGTCGATCTTGCTGGCATCCATTCTAGCACCGCCACATTGTTGGCGTGTGCGCGTTTTGGGCGCTTCAAAAGAAAAAAAGCGACACCACCTTGAATCAAACTCACGGTTTCTTTCCTTTCATGGTCTAGGATCACCATCATTAACCTTCAACCGATGCCGTATGCCGGTTTACATCGCGTTTTGTGTTGGTGTTTGCCCGAAGGTTGACTGTCCACAAGCCGTAGGTTTGAATTGGTTTTGAAGTACAATCATTAACAGTAACATCTGAACAAAATGATGGTATACTTTTGAGTGTTTTAATTAGGGCCTTTTATCTGCCTTCCTTGGAGCCAATAGTTGCATACTTCCATGTTACTTTATGGACAACTAAAAAACTGCAATCGGTAGGACAAGAAACAAATCGATAGACTAATTCGAAGCACACCTCTTTTGTTGAAACAACACGTTTCTCAACTCTCTTCCGGTTTATGTCTTACTTTCTGATCTTATAAAAGAAAAAGAATGAAGGTCGGTCAGAAAACTTCATTCTCTAATGAAGCTGTTTGTTTTTCTCTTTCGATTAAAAGAGTTTTGTCCTTCAATTTTTTTTATGTTAAATTTCTTGCCAACAGATTATGTGAGATGGCCAAATAAAAAAAGGCTCGAGGTAAAAATTACTACAAAAGGCACGTTTCCTTTGCCCAACACTTTTGCGGTTTAGGATTAAAATTAAAAAATTGTAATGAAGAGCAGAAAAAAGTTATTAATCGAGTTAAACATAGCGATCATTTTCATAGCAAAGAAAGCATTAGTTTTGATTGTTCGATTGAACCAACCAAAATTTGTTCTCTTTGCAATAGATCTGAAGCATTCAGGAATTACATTTGTGCTAAACCCGGGATTATAAAAGAATTTGTACGGACGTGAACGTTTCGGTTGTTCTGAAGAAAATAAAGCAAAAATTTGTTTCTAACATTTAGTTCGTTGAAATGAAACTAGTTTTAATTTGGTTCCGTATGACATTTCTTTTAATCATATTGTTAATAGTATACTTGACTTAGGTAGTTTCGGTGAAAAATATATTTGCTAGATAAATTTCGCATGTGGAGTGGAATAAGTGCATGTAACATTTTCCATTTGCTAAAAAGGCAAACCCATCGGTTCGCCCGGTTGTTATCTTTCTATCTTCTGGGGTCGTCGTTTCGTTATCGCCTAGCATCGAACATCTTTTCCTTTTTCTGTTGACATTTCTAGTCTGTGTTCGCTAATTCCGTTTTATCCATCCCGTTTTGTTTCGCCTTTAGCGATCGAAGCGCTTTTCGCTAGGGTTTCTTCTGAAACGATTACTGGCGAGTGCAGTGAGACTAATGGCTTTGTTGTTGTATCCATTTTTAGCTCCACGACATCCAACGCCGGTAGCTCACTGAAGCAACCGCAGGCGCAAAGTGCGTCCGATATTAGCTCGCCACTGATTCAGGTAACGTATAGCTGTAAGGCACTGGAACTACCGGCCATCGGTAGTTCTATTTTGTGTTGTCGCATTTATTAATGGATTCCCTTTTTTTCCTTGTAGGAGGATGGCGACAACAAAGTACTCAAGCTGCGCTTCGACGTTAGTCAGTACGCGCCGGAGGAGATCGTGGTCAAAACGGTGGACAACAAGCTGCTGGTGCACGCGACGCACGAGGAGAAGACCGACACCAAGTCGGTGTACAGGGAATACAACCGGGAGTTCCTGCTGCCAAAGGGATGCAACCCGGAGCTGATCAAGTCGTCGCTGAGCAAGGACGGTGTGCTGACGGTGGACGCCCCGCTGCCGCCCCAGGCCCTCACCGCCGGCGAGACGATGATCCCGATCGCGCACAACTAATGGCCCGCATCCACCCTTCGCTCGTCCCGGCAGCTGCTAGGCCCAACCGGCAAACCCACACATCAGTGCTATTCAATGTGACAGGCAGCTGGTTGTTGTTCAGATCAGATTCTGTACCGCTTTTAGCCAAACCGGCAGCAGCGACCCCTCTGCGATCGTTGATCGTCGGCGTCCGAGGTCGTGTCGCTTGAGTGTTACACCGTATACCCTTCTTTCCGTTGTAGTTTTATGGCGCGGTTTTTCCCTTCACGCCTGCAGCTATTCGCTAGCGTACCTCCACTTCATCCCGTTTACTTCATTCGATATGCCCCGTGCTCGGAGCTGTTCTTTTGGTGGATCAAACCTAGAACATAAGGGTAGATGAATTATTTTACTTACTGAAATCGCATTTTTATTTAATTGATTTTACGAAACACTCACGCGTTGAAGAGGGGCAAATATATAGTAGTAGTACAAACAGCTTGTTTACAAGTACGATCATCAGCCGGGGGAGGTAGGCGGACCGATGGGAGTATGAATTAATCTATGAGCTGGTACATCATACAACGAGCGAACGGTTATTTAATTGATTAACTTTGCAGTACACACGCATACACTCAGAAGAAGCTTGATGGAAAAATGCTCTATTTAGGCCCAGTGCCATTAATTGCTACCTTTTATTTTTGTTTTTTTTGCTATCTTGCTTCCAATTACGTTTACAAATTATAATTCAAGAAAATGAAAGAACGAAACGATATTGCATCTATCAGTTTGAGTCGATTTAATTTGTAAGTTCAATTTTCGCAATTGTATTTCGCTTAAATAAACGTGCGATACGCTTTTCACATACTTACGAAGGGTACTTATCTTATCTATATCTTTCTTTCCACCTTTCTCTCGCTCTTTTACTTAAATTGTATTTGGTTGGGAAGAAAAATTGTATTGTATTCTCGTTGTTTTCGTGCTTTTACGATTTGCTTTTCTTTTTTACCTCAACTGCGTTGTGTGGATGGAGGGTTAAACACCCACTCTTGAAATTAAGCGTTATGTTTGTGTAGTATTTTGGAAACAATAAGCTGACTTAACTTTGCTTGAGTAATGAAATTTGAAAACAGTCAGCGACAAGCAATTACTTACAAGATGAATGAAGTCAAGCGATCAAATGTCAAGCATATCTTTGAATGTGCATCCCTTTATATTAATATGAAAATGTCCCCACGTTCCACTCAACACCATTTATTTCCTTATAGTTTTGCGAATGTAGGAACGTTTCCTTTTTTTTACTGAAATGAAGGTAAGCATTCGTGTTACGCTTCTCTGTCGTTGAGGTGAACTAAAGAATTGTTGGTACTCGGTCGCCGAGGCGCAACCCGAAGTAGCACGTTATCTACCGAAGCATGAGTTCGCACCGTCGTTGCCCTAAACAGGTCAGCTACGTTGCTTTAACCTATGGCTGCTGGAGCGAATTGTTGTACGCGGTGAATTTCACTCTGCGAAATACATAATTTCATGAGGCAAGTTATCCATAGTTTGGTTTAATTAACGGATTGAATTTGATCTCGTAGTATTTTTCCATAATTTCATATTCGGTTAAAGAATTCTTAGATAACATTGATTTTGAACGGAAGTTTTTTTAATTGGCTCTTCATCTATTTGAAAATTTTGCGTTCTCGTTAGTGTTGTTCCTTATGAATCTTCAGGCGGGATTCATTCATATGAATCTTTCACCTTCAAATATTCAATCAGATTAATTCACGAATCTTTTGCGATTCGAATCTTCAAACGTTGATAAATTATACGAAACCTTAATGAAGCTTTATGAATCTTTCATGGATCTTTTACGAATCTTGATGATTCTTTCATTGCCGTGGATCATGCGACCAAAGAAAAAGGGGGTGTCTCTCTACCCATTCTTTGTTTCTGTTCTTTTAATTTTCATGAATCTTTGGGATTTATGAATTTGAGCCAGAATTACACAATTTTAGCTCTCGGTCTATTTCGGATTGTCTGAAGTAAACTTTTATTCCAAAGCATGTCTTCCGGGGACTTGCGCACTAAAAAAATATAGCAAGGATAGAGATGTATTTCGTGCCAAAATGCATCTCCGGTGTTTCTAGGGTTCTGCAAGCGAGATGGACTCATCCAGTCATCCTCGCGCAGTGCGGCTGTTTCACTCGCACCCACAACATTCCCGTGACTCGTGCCGCGATGTTCGGGCTTGCTTCGGACCGGGCTGGATCCTTTCGGGTCTCCGCATCGTGCCCAGAGTATGCCAAAAGGATGCGGTGGCGCTGGGCAGGACATCACTCTATCGGAGCACTCGGTACGGTACGGAACTCGGAGCAGAGCCACGCTGTTGGAACCAGTCTGTGAACGCCATATCCCGTGAGCACTGGGTAATAGAGTGTTTGTGCGAAGGCGTGTGGTGTGTGTGTGTGTGTGCGAGTGTTATGACTGTGCGTGCGTTAGCACCGGATAAGGACCGCGTGTATAGCCTAAACGCAGCAAATCGTACGCCGTGCCCTCGGGGGAGGTGTTCTCATCGGGCCGGCATTTTTGTTTTGCTGCCCCTTCCCTTGATAAAACACCCCCGCACCCTTAGCGCAACCCTTGCGGAGAGAGAGAGAGAGAGAGAGAGAGGGAAAGAGAAACAAAACGGCCACCCCGCAGGGAGGTCCTCCATTTCAATCGAACAACAATCAACCGTTCTGTGCTTTCTAGGAAGGGGCTTCAAACGGGGTTGAGGACTTGTAGCGTGTGGCAACAAACCGCATCAAAGAAGGAAGCAGCCCAGATTGTCCTTAAGGGGGTTACGTAAATAACGTTGCGGCCTCCAATCGAACGGTACACTTGTTACGCCGCACCGACTCTTGCAAACTTCCTCTTCCAGATAAGGGTTACGGCTTTCGAGTGAACACGTGTGAATCCTTCAAGAGATTGAACTCCAGGAACATTTTGCACACTCATCCTGTATAGCCGGCTATATAGTGCAGGTCCTCCGAGGGTACAGTTGATTGCAAATAAAGGCGCAGCGTTACCGATAGTCTTCAGTAAACGTGTGTCGACGCACCCTTTCAGAAAACCCCTGTTTCCTCCATTCCTCACAAAAACCCCTCACTTGGGGTCTCTAGCCTTTGGCGTCCAACATCTCGAAACAAATTATCTCGAGGATACTTTGCTGCCCTCAAGAAGTTTGAATATATTTCTTGTTGTATTTTTTTTTTTTGGTTTCGGTAAGTTCCTTCTTCAAGAACTCTCCATCCATGCTTCCCTTGGTGCATGTGTTGTGCCTTAACAGGTTGAAGTCTATTTGCTAGATGATCGAGTTTAGAGGAAGATATCAAGAAACGAACTGCTTCAGATTGGAAGTATGCCATGTTTGCTTCATCTCTAGAAGATGACCTAGAACATAACCTAGTAGGTTCTTGTCTCAAACATTTTTGGTTCAAGCTGTTTGAATTAGGAGGTTCCCCAAAAAATGTGTTAAGAGTGTTAATGTTTTGTTTGAAACCATTTCAAAGGCAGGAATTACCATACAACAGTTGAACTTATTGACTGCAACGAAAGAAAACAGAAATCAAGGGCGTATAGCCGAAACAGTAACTGTGGCCGAGGTTTACCCAAGGCTGTGATGGTACTCACCGCACCCAAGATGTCGAAGCTGCTCTGTGCAGTCGCCTTTACGATCGCCATCATCGGCTGCGCTGCTCCGGTCGAATCGCGAGCGGTAAGTATAGTTCAAAGATTGCGATTTAAGCTCTGTAATGACTTTCAATGCCGATTAATAGATATACCCGTTTGATTATCAACGATATATGACGACTTTGGGATTGAACTTTTCGACTTTGTACATTCGTTTAACTAAAGCGCAAAAGTAAGGTTAGGGTGAGGCCTCTTGCCTCCTCAAGTTCGAGTCGACAGTGAGGCTACAGTGTACACTCCTGCCATCGAGTAAGTGACGTCCTTCTTGGTGGCTGTTTTATAGGCTCCTACCACCTTCGGGCTAATCGGGAGCCCATTCGCTTGTCGTTTTTAACGACTCACCTTTATTGCATGTACCTGCTGGGCTCTAGCATTGACTCTACAGCCACAGCGCGGTTAGGTCACAGAGCGATATCCACAGAGAGTAAAGTTCGAAATCAACTATTTAAAAGGCTCGAGCCACACACACACACACACAAAGGTAGTGAACATAGGAAAAAGGAAAAAAACAACAAATCCACCGTTGGAAACCGTTCACACATTGAGCGAGTGGAGTGGATGTGGTGTTCATAGCCCAAGCGTCCTCTTTTCACACTGTTCCTAGGTCGAGGCTTGAGGTTGGTGATGGTGGAGGCGCAGGGCCGGGCAGGATTATTTATGATTGCATACTAAAGTAACCAAAAAAGTTGGTCGTATCCTGAGCCGCCTCTCTAAGGTCAGGCAGATCGGTGGGCTCGAACTAACACGGTAGCACTACCGCTACCGACCTCTGGATGGGGACCGAACCGACACCGTCCCGGGGGGCGTTAAAAGATTGGAAAGATTAAAACACAGCCGAACCGTATTTACGACCGTGGCAACCACCATCTTGTTTTTTTCTCTCTCCATTTTTTAGTTCATCATTGGGTCCACAACTTAGGTCAACTTTTCGCATCCTACCGCTCGAGGGAGTGGAGGGGGGGGGATAGATTTTAGATATCGGAGTGGGAGCGATTTCGCGCTCTCGTTCCCTCTTTTTTTGATGGCGACGTAGCGTGCACCGGTGAGATCGATCATGTTCGGATGGGTGCTAGATTATTAAGTTAGTGTACGAAGGGAACCAAAGGGGCAGTATACAATTTATATTTCAGTGAGGGTACCCAACCCGACCTTCGCCCGAAAAATGCCCGACTGATCAGGCAGGTGAAAGGAGGAGAAAGCTTACGAGAGAAGAAAAGGGAACCCACATATAGCCGAACTCGACTTAATAATTTAGGTATTCGGTCGGCTTGAATCGAAACACGTACCGGAATGGGTATCCCAATGTCGTATGGGTTAAATTACGGCCGAATTGATCTCCTGAGGTGCTACGGTATTTTTTGGCAGTTTTGGAACGTACCCAGTCCCGTCATGTGGTAGCTTCTCCCTTGGCGGAGGACAAAAGGGAAACACACGTCACCGAAGGCGAATCCTGCGATTAGATGGGGATTAAATTGCTTTCATCTATAAGTTAAGCACCTGTACGTACGTACTACCGCGTTGACGTGCGCCCAGAATTGTGTACTGGACCAGAACAGAGCGATAGAGAGTGAGTGAGAGATTTGAGAGAGGGAGAGTCTAGCTCGGGATTGGTTCCACAATTCGATCCGGAGCTTATTGGGTTATAGATAAGTGCTTTCAGCTGTCCATCGGGCGATTCACGCTGCGCTGTGGCGGAATATATGTGGATACCACTACACGCTCCCGTTTGGCCGTACCGTAGCCGCACTGATTTCGTTTTGTTAGATAACTTGCCGGTACACCGTACTGCCAGTCTTCAAATTGATTTAATTGGAGTGCTCTTCAAAAACCGAGAAGCAGATGTTGTCGGCTTTTCGTTCAATTTCGTACCGCTGCTCGCATCCGAGCGAGTTTTGACTGTTGGTTCCCCAAACTAGGTTGCCCTGCAACGAAACCGGGGTGGGAATTAACTACTACTGGCTCAGAATTGTGCTCGGCTCCTCGTAAACCGCAGAACAAATGATTCGTGGTCGATAATTGCCCTTTTCCCGGTGGTTGTGTACCTGCAGGAGCCTCAACAACCTGCCCAGAAACCTCCAACTAAGATGGCTTCATGCAGCTTTGCTCGGGGCGTCATTATTTGTGTGGCGATAGCGTTTTCAAGCAAACATATCACACGTTAGTTGTCCCAGAACGTGCCAGAATCGGCCCTCTTCGGTGAAACAAGCTATTCCGCATTCTTCACATACTCGCTCCATTGTTCGAGGGCCTTGAAAATAGATTTTAAAGTTAAATCGAAATGGTTGTCAAGATGGACTAGGTCCGCCGCGGAAAGTATGTAAACTAGGCCGATAAAACGCCAATCTATATCCGATTTGCACCTTATATAGCCTTGCCCGGTCGAGGTATTTCGGTGCGACGGTTTCTCCTATGGTTTTTGCTGCTTCTTCCAAAACTTTTTGCTTACCTTTTTCCGTCCGCTCCAAAACGCTCGGGCCGAAAAGGGCAGCGCTCGGGTGCTTGCCTGCTCAATAATTCAGAGCTAATCTTCATTCCAGCCCCGGGCGGCATATGCGTTTTGAGATTTCGTCTCTGCGGAGAGTACGTGAACGGTGAGCTAGCGTCTTTCTGACGTGTCATCACATTTGATTACCTTTGTCACCTGCTGCCATGGACGAGCCCGAACAGTGTGCTCTACGAGGGTGGGTATTGTAGACCGGGCAAGTGCGTCCGTTATGAGAAGTTTTTGGGAAACTCACTGGATTCTTTTCCACTGCTAGCACATGGTGGCATTAATTACACACACACAAACAGAGACACTCAACAGAAGATACTACCGACAGTCGCTTTCTGAAAAATAGACAAATTGATGTTTCTTTGTTGGCAATAACCTAACTTCAAATGTTCCAATAGCAGAGAGTAAGTCCTAAAATATATATATCGCTTCAACCCAAAACGTAATGAAACATCCCTGCCCAATCCTCCCCCCCCCCCCGCCCTCTCCCCATTCCTCCCTTCTCGCATTCCGATGAGAACAATGGGAAAAAGCGCTCTTCAATTTAAGTGTGAAAATACGAGCTTCGGTCGGTTTAATTTTCCACCGGGCTAATGAGGGGCTGCTTAGCGTCCGTTGACGCCCGACGTGGGCCTTCATCAGGCCCTTTCCTTTTTAGGTTTTTTAATTTCGCAATTGGAATTGTTTTTATTTTGTTTCGCTTTTTGCATAAGGTTCCGGTGCGCCGACTCTTACTCCCCGGGATAGGTTTTCACACTGGGAATGGATGCTGTTTTTCTTTTGCCTCCCTCACAGCTTGCTCCCTATACTGTTACAAAAGGAACTTTAGTTCAGTGCTTCTCAAGGAGGTAATGTTAGTTTAATGTTTTTCTGCTCGAATTGTTCTAAATAAAGTTGGGATTTGTTTGCTTTTCAAATAGGTTAACACGTTGACTGCCATGTCACCCAAAAGTGGGTGACAGCAAAACTCAGTTCTAAAAAGTTGTTGACCCATAAATAAATGAAAATGCAATATAAAAATTATAGTAATATTTAACATCAATTCTTTGGGAATCTAAGTTTTTTCTTAGCCTTCAAAGATCGTTGGTTTAATAAATGTTATAAAAAAATTATATTAAAAAAGATTGTTCTAAAAAAGTGTGCTAAAAATGGTTGGAAGTCAACGTGTGAAATAAGCCACAACATAACGGTTGTAAAGGTTCTTCCCTATCTTCGCTCAGTTGTAGTTTACATTAACAATAATTGTAGAGAATGACTGTTTGTCTGCCAAGCGTTTTTAGCACACTTTTTTAGTACAATCGTTTTTCAATAAAATTTGTTTATAAAATTTGTTAAACCGATGGTTTTCGAAGGCCAAACTAAGACTTGGCTTCCCGAAGCACTTGTTATTTATCTTTCTGTGGTATTTATGTTGCAGTTTTATTTGTTTACGGTCCAAAAACTTTTTAGAACTGGTTCCCACTTTTGGGTGACATGGCAGCCGACGTGTTAAACGTATACAAACCCGATGAATGTTGTAAATTGACAACTAAGAAAAAGCAAGTCAAATAAGGTTGCAGTAGATGAAGTCAAAAGCTGCAACTGTTGGTTTTAATTTTAGAAAAAAAAAGTTCACCAAAGAAACACTGAGATTCGCTGACAGTTAACCTGGGATGAACCAATTCGTACGCAAAGAACAACAAGGTTCCGATACGCATCCTACCGCTTTCGGGCTGTCCTGCTGCCGATGGAAAGGTTCGGCTTAGGATTATGCCGTTTTCGGGTGGGGAATCACACAAAACGAACAACGCAACAAAAACAAACACCAAAGACACGGGGGGGGACACTTGGTTTGTTGGTGGGGCGTTTGTTCGGTTCGGCTTCCTTCCTCGTTGACACTTTGACCGGAAAACGGGCAAAATAAATTACCCCACTTACTCCCGTTTGGGGTGGGTGTGGGTGGGTGGGAGGAGAGAAAAACAGGGGCGCCCTTTATTACCTTTCCCCCGGGGGAACGCTCGGACCTAATTTTAATAAAAAAGTAAAGGGAACTGCTCCGATCCCGCTTGTTACTTATGCTGCTGATGGATGTGCGCATATGCATGAGCGTCTTTATGGTATGGGCAGCAGTTTGCTGCTTTGCATGGTTTTGTGTCATCCGGCCGGCTTTGCCGTTGGGGCTTTATGTTTTAAACTCCCGCGCGGAGCGTCGGCCTCGAGACGAAACACTGGCGAAGCTCATCTAAGCTTCTAACAAAATAATCGTCGCAACAAATAGGGCGAAGTTTTTAATTAAAACCCATCCACCAAACCGAGTGCTTCTTTCACGTGTGTGTATGTGTGTGTGTGTGTGTGTGTGTGTGTGTGTGTTAGCGAGCTCGCGTGGGACTGTGAGGCCAATCCGCCAAACCAACTTCTCCCGTTTGCTTTGCATGCCAGGCGCTTTTCCAAGCGGTTCGGCGAAAGGTTTGCCTAGGGTTCGAGGGAGTTTTCCCCCACCCAACCTCTTCGTCCGGCGTCTAACCTTCGCGCGGGCGATTGCGATTATATATACTTTTTCGCAATGCGCATTCCCAAGCGGGTCGCTAAGCGGGGAGACGACCCTCCGCTCGCGAAAAACCCGTCGTTCAGGAGGGGAGTTGGGAATGTTTCGTAATTAACGGTGTCCTGAAGGTCACACCGACGTCGGCCGGGGAAGAAACAAAAAAAAAACAACAACAACAACAGCAAAGGGGGGGAAGGAAAATTTGTCATTTTTGTGGCACCGCCATCGCCATTTTCCCAGCACGGATACACTCCGTTCTGGTGCTCGCCTCCGGTTTATTAATGCAGTCAGTCGCGAATCGATCGAGCGGGGACGGGGACAGTTTTTGCGCTCGCTCGTAAAATATCATTTTTCCCCGGATGAGATTCGGGCGATGTTAATTAGAAAAGTTGCCACCATTGTGTGCGTTATGCAAATTAGTTGTGTAGAGATAACAAAGTAGAGACCAACGAGTGTGCACTGCAAGCGACAATGGAATGTAGGATAACTGTCAGCGGCGAGGCAAAACATTGTGAACAAAGTCACAGAGAGAACGGATAGAGTAAGGCAGGGCAAAAAGGGTGCGCTCAGAGTGTTTCAATTTGCCAGGGCCTTTTTTTTTCTTATGGAATTTATTTATTTTATTATAGACGAAGATATAACATGAACGGCACTTTCAGGTGAAGTAATGAAACGTATTGTCTCATTTCGCAGCTCGAAATCTTTTTATCGATCGTCATATGTACACGATAACAGTATTGCTCTCACATGGCAACGTAATTTCCATGGATGTAGTGCTTATTATTAGGAAAACTAATTTTTAAATCTGCGTTTTGTCAATTGTGAAAAACAAAAACAATGAAAAGAAATGTCAGAAATCATTTGGTTGCGATTGTATATCTAAAATCTGGTAATTATTTACTTAAACAAAGGGTCTTACAGCCACCTTTTGGTCTGGGAATGTTACCTTATTTGTCGGCTTTGGAGAGGAGATTGGAAACCACATTTTATTTCAAGCAAACCTAATTTTTTTTCATCTTTATTATTATTTAAATTCGGGACTGTAAATGTTACTTATGTGTTGGTTTTAGAGGGCCACTTGTTTTTTTTTTTAGTTACTGTTCCAAACAGCCCTTTTTGCCCCATGTTACCCTACGGCTAATAAATCAAACCGAACCGAAATTGTCAACCGTACGCATTATCGGCGCGGATGTCAAAATAGCGCTGGTCGATGTCCACGTTTTTCCACCCAGCGGAAAACGGACGTGTGTGTGTGTGTGTGCCTGGTGGAATGCGCGTTTCACACCGGGAGTAACAAAACTCGCCTGTCGTGCGACGACATTTGTGCGACAAATGAACGTTGGAGGGAAAAGGGATGAGGAACGGTGGGTGGTGATAGTGGTGGTGGTGGTGGTGGTGCATAAATCATAAATGTAATAACACTACCGGCAGTGCGTGTGCCGCTCGGTTGGGCTGCAATGAGAAAAACTAATTACCGTTGTCCGAAAACTCGGAATGGGCCATCACTGTGTGCTCATTACACATACACACACGTCCCTGTACGTGTACTTCGCCGCGGATGCGATATGGATGCTGTAAACCTTCCCCACGGCATTTCCAAGTCCCTCCGTCCTTTTTTACCCTTGAAAAAGAAGAAAAGCCAGGAAAAACGACTCGTGCTAAAAATTCCATTTACCGACATTCGTTCGCCGTCTTCAAAGAAAATTATAGCCCTCGACAGTAGGGGGAGGGGAGGGTAATAATGGAGCATTAATACCCGCTCGCCGGGTAAGTAATGTTTACCGCCGGTACGAATGTGTGCCCCAAACACTATCAACGCAAACGGAGACACTGGGAGTGGAAAGATAAGGAACATTGCGATGCGACAACTTCTGGCCCGGGGAAAAATCACCGGCAAAAGGTATGTAGTGCGTTGGTAGCTGTTTTGGCAAAACAAAAAAAAAAAAAAACAAGGTAGAAAACGGAAACAACATCTTGGGACTGGTTGGGAAAGGGCTAGGACAGCAGATGTAATAAAAGAAACACGATGCTTCATAATAACACTGGTGCGGTGTCGGGAAAAAGTGGTGGGGAAGCATCATAACATCGTTTCACTAGTTTTCTGCTCGTATTTGCAAGTCATCACCCGCGGCTCGTATCATCACCTGCCTTTGTGTGTGTGTGTGTGTGAGGGGGGGGAAGGAACTGGGAGGAACACTAAATATTCCAAGCACTTGCACGGTTCCCAGGGAGGAGGTTATAGACAAGAATGCAACATAAAAGCAACCACCCAGCACAAGTGGATTTTATCTTTGTACATTCTTCCACTTTTCAGATTTTCCTCAACGTTCTTTTTTTTTTGTTTTGTTTTGGTTTTTGGAAGGAAAATGGCAAATAAAAGGTAAAAGCTGGAGCTGCTCTTTGTTGCGCTGGTCGGTTAATGCTTTTACGTTCCTCTGGCCCACAGCCCCGAACATCTCCTCGCGGGTGCACTTTTGGTTTCTCGCCGGCTGCTGCGCGGAAAACTGTGAAGGAATAAAAATAAACAACCCCAAAACGGCCGATAAGAAGATGATCGACAGCACCCGGGGTAAAAGAGTGTGGTCGCGCAAGGTTTCGGCTAGTTTCACCACAAAATATGAAAAGGGAAAAAGTACACACACACACACACCGATAGGGTGAGAGAACGGAAAAGAACGGGGAAACAAAACGGGCAGAATTAAATTGCACGCCCAACGAACTGATGGAGGCGCCTGGTGGTTGACGGTGGAAATGGCGGAAATAATTTAACCCCTCGCACAAAGTGGGCCAAACCACCCCGGGGGGAAGGAGAGGAGGCTCGGGCGGCCTACTGTGGCCTCGGTACCGGAACCACTGTGCACGTAAATTGCAGCGTGCAACGGGTGGCGTGCCGGTGCAAGGCCCAGGCCCGAATGGAAGGAAAATGCCGGCGACGGTTAATTCCCACTGGAATCCAGGCAGGCCGCAGTGTTGCCTTTTAAATGAACCCCGCCTCCCCTCCCTCCCCCCCTCTTTTGCTTTTTCATACCTTTCACAATTTTGTAATTTTGTTTTTCAAAAAGGGGTGGATGGAAGCTTTGTACATCGTTTGCTTTTATTTTAATCAGCATTTGTGAAGCTTTCATTTATCTTGACACACACACATACTCACACAGATATATCCTGCCCTGTACATGTAATCTTTATAGATCGCCTGCAGCTCCTTTGCTTATAATTCCAAATAAGGCTGTTAGTTTATGTTTAGTTTTCATTTCAAAGAACCATATTTAGTAACAGCTAACTAATTTACGTAAACAGACTAACCGATAATGGACTAAGGTTAGGTTGATAGTTATATCAACCGACGCCGAAATCAAGTAAATTTAAAGCAATGGTGGAAGTTTGGAAGTTAAAATAAACTAGATTAATTGTCTCACTTGAATTGTTAAAAAATCCCCACAATTATCAAACTAAACATTTCATAACAGTGTTTGACAAAAATTGTGGAGTATTTTTGTATGTACCAAATCATAATTATCTGCTTCAAATCGTTTTTACTTTTATTACAGTTTGAATTCTTTTTTGGTTAGAAAAATGCCACAGTTTTCTATTATTTTTTTATCGTTTTATCTTCTCTGTAAGATTTACTGCCTTATCTCCCAAAGAGTAGAAGCATCATCACGAAAAGTATTGAAAGGAGCAATTAAGAAAATGCGTCTCGAATGAGGATCTGAACTCTTTAACGCTCCTGTCAGTAAATAGGAAAATAGAACGAAAAAACATAAATACATACGATCTTAAGCGAGCACATGCCCACACATAGAAACGTGTAGGCAGCGCGACCCGCAATAGATTTAAACAATAGGCGCAGGAAAGGAAAGAAAGCGCCAAGGAAAGGAAAATTACTTTTCTCATCCATTGTAATAAAGTTTCCCGACGGCTTTTGTCCGAGGCCTCGGGCTTTCGCTATTGTTCCCGCGCGTCCCGGGGGGGGGGGGGGGGGGGGGGGGGGGGGGGAGGAAGAAGAAATTTCGCTGTAGCCTCCTTCCTCCCCCCCCCCTGGCTCGAGTTGGGGGTGACCTCTCCTCCCGACGCACCGGAAGCAACGGAAACGCTCGCGCCGGTTCCCGGTTGGGCGCGCTCGTTCGGAAGTAGATTACGGACGCTTCCGGTTATTTTTCGCTGGCTCGCTTTTCGTTTCCCTCCCCCTCCCCCCCTCTCTCCCTCACCAGGGTGAAAGGAGACAACGGAGAAACGTTTTGACGGAATCCGTCTCCCTTCCGTGGTCTCAAAGCTCGAAGCTTTAAAAATGGCGTGGCGTACAACTGGGCCGTTACCATTTTTTCGCAAAGCCACCGAAGGGAAAGACATCCCTCCCTACGCCTCACCCACTCCGGAAGGGCTCTTCCGCTCCGTTGTTGGTATTTCGGATCAGTCAAGAAAACGTCGGAAGGAAGAAAAAAAAAAATTAAACACGAATCGAAAGATTGGACGCGCTCGGGTGGCATTATTGTGCGCGGCCGAAAAGAAAAGGAAAACTTTTCCCCGCGCTCCACGGAGCAGATTTTCCGCCGGACGGCCGGTTCGCCACGACTTATGGAACAGCAAGCCGCGCGAGCAAATGGTAAAAAGCGAAAGGCGCGCTTCTTTTCCACCCCGGGGCAGTTCGCAAATTTGCAATTTGACACGGCCATGCATATTTTATCTAATAGTTCCTAACGACTCTCATTACGCCGTGCCGAGTGTGTGTGTGTATGTGTGTGTACTTGTAGGCCAGACAGCACGATCCTTCCCGGAGGCAGAAGTGTGTTTGACGACCGTTAAGAACGCTATTTGTTTCTGCGTCCCGTTTCAATGTGCTCGCATGAAAAGAAAAGCGATTTTCTTCTCCCGCAGACAAGCTAAAACATTTCAAACGAAATGGAAAAAAAATGACCGTTTAAGTGGGCGTCACTTTACATTTCCTGTTTAATGTTTGTTATTCGTCAATAGAATGGGGAAAAATCTTACCCATTTAGCAAATGAAAGCAAATGAATTCGAAACAAATTAGAGGATTAATTTTTCCCACATTTTAGGTATTTATAGAACCGTTACTAAAAAGCCAAGAGAACCGTTACTAAAAAGCGTTACGCTTCTAGGACATAAAATGTACCACAAATGTACGGTGCTTGTGGAGTTTCATAGTAGTTTTCGAATCTGTGACAGATGATATTTGACACCTGTCAATCCTTGATAAAATATAAGGTGGGTTCTTTTCAAGTTGTAAATTGGTTAAATAAAGATACTAGATTTGTGACTCGATCCACAAGTGACCAACATTTTTCCTTTTCTCAAAACCATTCTATCTTTTAACTAAAACTTATCTTTTAACTAAAACTTATTTGAGATCGTAAGGTAAGAATATGTCAATGTTGTAAAAGAAAATACACCATTGTTCTCGTCGGGAAATATTGTCATCTACGTTGGTGTTGTTGACAAGTGTTTGCAGTAGTGCACATGCTTACATCGCAATGCGTCGACAAACAGTGGACGAAAGAGTTGCAGCGTTTCTTTTGCCTGAGTGTGTTTACCGGAAGGTGATTAGTTTCGCCATTTGTTTTGCTGCAACATAAACATAAAACACTAGTTAGCAATGGTGGATGCTAATAGGCATGTTATTTGTTTTTGGGCATCCGAAGCACCATGCACATATAGCATTTTCCTTCGGTCCTTTTCTTGCTTTCCTGTTCGACACGCGTGGCGTTACGTGTTGCCTACCGTTTTGAGGCGAGCGGCACTTCCGTCCGCGCTAAGAAATAACGTTAAATGACGATGGTGCTTTCACTTCCCCTCCCCCTCCTCCCTTCTATCCCTCTCTCCCGCGCCCACGAGGGAAAACTCTCGGGCCGTTTATGGAATGCTTTATGAAGAGGCCTTTGCCACACGGGAGGACGGCAACGAAAGCTTTTAACCTTTTCTCCCTCGGCGCACGGGTTTGCCTTCGTTAACTCACCCACACACTGAAACATGCCCTCGCTCTCTGCCGCTTTCCCTCCGCCCGCCGTCACCCCGAGCACGTTTATCATTGACCATGTGCACTTTTGCTTATGAAGGGGAGCCTTTTTCTTGTACGCTATTCCCCCGTGGCCATCTTTCCACGCTGACGGGTGGAAAAGTCGGAACGGAACCGAAGTGAAAATGCATTCTCACAAATATTAATGATAATTTATGTAACGTTCGCGCGGGCTAAGGGAGGCAGCAGAACAGGGAAAGGGGTAGGTTTTGGGGCGACCACTAGGGACAGAGGGAGCTCACCGCTTTTCCTAGTACGGCACGCTTAATGAACTGCGCTGTATGTAATACCGCACGTCAGAGCTTAGCGTGTAAGGTGTCGTTAATATCCTCCGTTTTACTCGCGGCATCATTACTCCGGCAAAGTGTTGCAGGCTGTAAAGCTGCCTTCAAAAAAAAAATGAAAAGGGGAAGATTTAGATAAGTTTTCAATCTATAAGGGAAAAGGGGAAGGGAAGCTAAATGAAGCTTTTATTGAATAACTAAATGAATATATTCATTTATGCGAGATGAATGCATCACCATAGGAATTTGGAGAAACAAGTGTTTAAAAGAGATATTGCAATCAAGCACATAACACACGGATCAGAGTAATTTTATAAACTATTCTTTTAGTAACAACTTGAGTAGTTTTATTACAGTCTAGGAATTAGAAAAGATATTAGAGACATTATCTGTGTAAATTAGACAAAATGACGATTGACTCATCAAATGTCAAACGTTTGCGAACGTCAGAGAGTTTGAAAAAGTAAGGTGATGGCAAGCTGGCTTAACTGCAACACTGCTACAGGAGTGTAAAAGGTCAGGACAGAGATGGAACGCAAATAGGACGGTCCTATATCGATTGCTAGAGCTACTGCACATACGGAACAACCCAACAAGCACCATAAGACGTAAGACACCCGGGAATGGGAAGCAGTACGAAGCTCGAGTTCGGAGCTTCTTTCAGCTCGTTCGGAGACAAAATGACTCGCAGCAGCGACGTAGTTGTCCGTACTCCGTCACACTGACACACGACAGCCCCCCCGGAGAGTCTGCTGCCCGATTTATGCTGATTTTGACCTCGTTCCGTGACTGTGTGTGGGTGTGTTATAAGCCCTGCTTGGTGGCAGTTAGAGCGTTCCTTGGGTCACGTTCCGCGCGCTGCAGCTCAACTGTAAGCGGCATTCCGATGGGGTTGGTTTTTCCGCTGAAACTCCCATCTGTGAAGCTTCCCTTCGTATGGAAAATAAACCTTCACGAGATGTATGAATCTTCCATCGAGAATGCTATAAAACCCAGGGGTCGGCAAAGGTCGGGTCGGCGATATAATTGTAGTGCTTCATACAAAAAACCCATCTCAATTCTTATCGGATTTGTTCCCGATGGTTAGTTTGTTTTTTTCCTAAAATGAAGTTTAAAATTATTGAACTTCCAAAGTTGTTACGTCAAAAGTTATTATATTTACACCCTTTTCAAGGGTTTTAGACAAACGTTGTTTGTTTGTTGGTATAAGAGAGTACAGAAAAAGATTTTTCTTGAAACGGGCGTCTTTTAGAATTTATCCTCATCTAATTCTTCTTGTAAATCATCTATCAAACGCCATAATCTCAAAACGAGCCTTGTTTATCAACAGTTTCCTCATTCTGCTACCATATTTGTGTTTATCTATACATGAGTATCGGAAACCTCAACCACAAACAAGTTATTAGGAATTAATTTGCCTTAGTAGCATTTTGACAGATGGAAGCAAAACATTAAAGCGTTACGTAACGCTACTGCTAACGCTTTCACCGTTGTTGTTTTTCTTTGCGTTCAATGTCGCCCTTGCCCTGTGTGTTTTGTTGAAAGATTCATCGAGCGGGCAAATCATTCGTTAGTGTCAAAGATGGTCAAAAGATTCGGCTTCCCCGCTCGTATAAGGCTTCCTTGCGTCAAATAAAAACCCCGCCGCCGTCCACTATTGACGTAGTTCGGCTGCAGAACATTAGCTGCCCAGCTGATCACCGTGCCCCTACCGACGTCGTTAGCAAATTGCCCGCGGGCAAGATGAGGAGGGAGAGGGGATTGGAATTGGTGTGTAAATTGGCCGGGAGGAAGTTCATCAGCGGAGCAGCCATGAAGAGACCTAATTGAGCGAACGCTGCACGAAGCTGCGGAGAGCGGCCGAAGCAGCGGCATGTCAAACTTTGCACATCAAATATTTCAACTGTAGTTATCTTGTAGGGCTGAAAACGGGCAAAAACCGGAACGGAACCGAACGGGGCCAGGCGTTGGCTCGAGTGTGCATCGCCCGTTTCCCCTCGCCCGTACCGCATCTGCATCGTCCTCCGCCTTCCGAAAGCCACGTTTTATTCAACCAAAACCCGACCCGAGGTATGGAGTCGCCCCGTCGTGTTGACGGGGTCCCGTAGTAGAAGGAAAAGTTTTCTGTCGAATTCGCCCTATTTCGCTTGCCCCTCCAACCATCCCCTACCCCCCCCCCCCCCCCCCCTCACTCCTTGAAGGCGACGTGTATAATTTTTGGTGAATGATTTGAATATTTTAGAACACGCTCATAAAATAAACTTGAGTGATTTTACAACTTTTCCTTCGGAGAAAGGACACAAATTGCAATCGCTGGCGTACGGCTAGCTTTCCCACATGCACACCTACAGACAAATACACTCACACACACGCGCCCAGCACCCTGGGTGTTGCGCTTTTCCCGAAAGCCGTGGAGGTGCCGTAAAATGCCATTTCCATCGCAACAATATTCCGACTCAAAACGGTTGGCGAAAAACCTGGTGGTGGTGAAATTTCCTTCGGCCGTCGGGTGGGTGGTTGCTAGGGCGAAAAGTTAATGCATTCGATGGAAGCTTCTCCTCGTGCGCGGGCGGACTTATCGGACTCGCGGCATCAATAGTCCTGCCGGGTTCGCAAACCTTATCTGCTTATGAGGAAAAACGGGTACGGGGAGGGGGGAGGGGGGGGGGGGAGGGAGGAAAGCTAGCGATTGTGTGATGAAAATGTACAACCGGCCGATGGAGCTCAGGGAGTGCTTCCTAGGAGGATGAATGAAAAAGTTTTGCCCTTTTCGGGGAAAAAAAAAAGAAACCAAAGTGTGTGTTTTCACATACGTTCTCTCCTTTTCCTTTTCGAATTCAGCGAAATGCACAACGCCGCAGGGGATTCTATCATAACCCCACTTTGGTTCTTAACTGAAATTCCTTTGAAAATGCATACGGAAAATGTTTCAATTGTTTCCGTAATGTTCTGGAAAAACTCATTTGTTTTAGAAGCTTCTTTAATGGTTTGTCACAGTTAGCAACTCACTTTCTATATTTATCAATACTGAATTATTTGCCTGAAGTAGTTGATGACCTCTTATATTGGTTCAAGTATCTGTAAGCAGTGGTTACTCTCACTTGGATTATTTTATTTTTATTTCCATTGTAGTTTCCACTTAGCCATTCATTTTTATATGTGTGTTATTTGTTTTCTGTCAGCTACTATTTGTCTTTCTATTAAAGATACACACCCTTTCACGAAGAATGCGTTTTTGTGCAACTCTTTACCTGGCTTTGCTCTTCTCGCAAGCGTTCGCGATGTTTTTCCTCAGTGTCCGGCAAACGATCGCTTCGCTTTACGCTAGAGCCCTCGTGCCACACGTGCGTCACTTCCCTTCTATACTACCCTTCCAGAACTCCTGCTCTGCGGGACGTCAGGCCCCTTTGTGCAACCCGGGCGAAAACGAACAAAAAAACAGCGTCGGAAGGAAATGCAGCAGAATGGATTGTGTCCGAATGGATTCAATAGTGCGCGCGTTTGCCGCATCGCATCGGTCCCGAGGCGGGAGGGGAGGGGGGGGGGGAGAGGGAAAACCGGAGGGGTCGGAAAAATGGCCCGCGCGGCCGGTGAATGAATGCTCGTGTTGATCTGTTCATTCGCCTCTTACGCCTTCGCAATTGTCGATGGTGTCGGGGCACACGCACCGAATCGGCATGCAGAAATACACACACACACACACACACACACATGACGATTGTTTGGTCGCTGCAGGAAGTGCATCACAATGAATTCACACACATACACACACAAGGTGCACGCTTGGATGGAGGTTCGGAATAAGCAGCGTTCGAAGTCCGGGACGGGAAAAATTGGAATTGTTCAAGGGAAAACGAACGAACGAACGGGAAACAGAACGAAAAACCATCCCAACCCGGTTAAACATGCCGCAAAACCTAGAATCTTTTCATTCTGGTTTCGTGCAGAAATTTTCCAGACAGATGAATCCCATCGACTGGTTTCCCGTTCCACGCAACATTCAAACCCCCTTCCCTTCCCTCGTGCTAATCCTCGTGACGACGAGCGCGGAAGAGGAGAAAATTCCTGCAAATGAAAAAAATGGCCTCATTCCTGCACTCACCTTTTCATCACATGCCGGCACAAATGGACGTGTATGTGTGTGTGTGCCGTTTGGAGGCATTCCGTATTCATGAATTTGGTTGCCATTCGGAGCACCGAAATCGGTGCTATTCGGCAGGCCAACCCGAAGATGAATGCTGCACTAGTCGAAACGGAACTAGTGTAAAAAGAAAACCACAGGCGGGGAAAAGGGAAAACGGTGCACGAACGAAAGAAAAAAGAGAGAAAACAAGGAAACAAATTGCGAGCAATGTATCTTACATGCAAATTGGGTAGATGACAAGCAGCCGTTTCGGACGCGTCCGAACCGCCTCCGAACGGGGAAAAAGAAAAGGAAACACACACACACACACACACGCACACCGATACATTCACCGTTGGAGAGATATCGGCGTGGTTAGCATTTCGGTCGCGGTGCGCGGTCCGCTGCCGACTCCATGCGTAATTAACGACGCAGCAGTGGAGACGAAACGCTGGAATCGGGTGCGGAAATGGATGGATCTACGGGGCTGACATTTAATCTTTAGCCGTTGTTTCCATGCCACCTTCGCACGGCGAGGGTCTGGCGAAAATGAAAAAAGGTGTGAGAAAGAAACGGGATGCAGGTAACATTTATAATGCCTGGCTGAGAACCATCTCGGAGGAAACCCCGCGCGAACACGGTTCGTTCGCTGGCTTTCAGTGAGATTATGTGGTGCTTTTAATCGTGAAAAATGCATCGTCACTGTAGTAAAAATATCAAAATTGAAAGATCGAGTCGCAAAGAGATTTCTGCTTTCAATAGTATGTTTATATGAACAATGTATCCAATTTAAAAGTAGTAAAAGAGGATAGTCGTTTGATTTAAAATTTTACAAACACAAAAATAAGATATCCTTACATAAACATCAATGTGTGTTGATTTACGATTTACGATTCGGTATGTTGTGAACCACCAGGCGCCTCCATTTTACCAAGAGTATCTTTTTTAGTAGCACTAAATACAACGGTTTTTACCAGCTTTATGCTTGTTTTCATTCGTCTGACACAGCCAACCACTAATTGTTGCCTTCTACAAAACATAAACAAACACGAGCAAACTTTATGTAGTTGTTTTATGTTAATTTATGGAGAACAACTTGGTTTTTTCCGAATTTTAGAAATTAAAAATTTGAGTACTAGGCACATTTAAAAAGTTGTTAGTGAGTTGCATAAATGCCGATCTCAGTTCAACACGCTTATGGGTGTCTTGAATAATACTTTTAATTTCGTCAATAACCAGGCGTCTCCATCGTGTCCCATTCTTTGGTCAGTAGCTTAAAATGTAAAGGTAAATTATCATAAACAACAGTTTCGAGTTTGGTATTTAGTTATAAATTATCTTAGGGACGCTGGTATATCCAGCCTTGCACGTAATCACTCCTTTAGCCAGTCTTGTAGCGTGTCACCGACCAGGCGCCTCCATCGAACTCGATGAGGCCTAAAGAAAATGTTCTCTAAACAGGAGCTCCTTCATTGTAAGAACACGGAAATGTAAAATTGTCAAGATAGATAACAAATACTTTCCATTGGAATCGCGATTATATTTGTTGAACATTTCAAAAAAGCGGCCTTCCCTCTTATCCTCTTTAGAGCGCACCCCTTTTGGAAAAGATTTTCCACCAGCGTCCCAGTTATTGCCAGCTATCGCAGAAGGTTGGGGAGGGAACGATAACGAGACGGACGAGCGTGAGCCGCCGGATGTAGACATGACTTCGGATGGGTAAACTTTGCCACATATTTGCGTGCGAACTTCAATATGCGTGCCCGGAAGGCAGGCTTTTCACGTCCCCGGAACAGACACGGGCGAAAAAGGCGACCGGAAGGATGGAAGAAGAAAAGAAAACACTATAGCAACAAACGAACGGAGAGGCGGAGAGGATGATGATGTTCATACCGGCTTCAGCTGCTTAGCCCGCATTCCGATCGCTACCCCGCGGGGGAAACCCGGGGGAAAGGGAGGTTCCGAAAATATATATATCTCTGTATGTGGAATGCAAATATTTTATCACCCGCGAGCACCTGAAGCACCGACCCCTGCTTGGTCTCGTGTGTGTGTCAAGCCGAGTCCTGTACAAACGTCGGTGGTCAAAGGTGGGATTTCCCTCCCAAAAGCCATATTTCAGACGCATATTTTTGGAAGCGTTCGCGTTCGGGTGCCAAATCTCACCTTCCTTTTTCCACTTTTCCCTAGTCGTGGTAGAAACAACAACAAAAAAAAAAAACAAAAACATTCCACTTACAAGTGCTGTCATGGCGCTCATTTTCATCGCAAATTTTTGTCAGAACCAGATTGTCCTTCCCTCCCTACCCGTACCTTATTGGAGATAACAAGACGTTCGCTTTACCTACGTACCTTCGTAACGGGGGGAAAAAAAACGAGTTCCAGCGAAATTGTAATAGAATACCGGAGATAAATCGCGGCCCGTAAGTGAAATTGGAATTTGAGCAAAACCCATGTCGAGCGTGTTGGCCTGCTGACCCCAACCACAAGCTCTTCCGTATTTTGTGCGAACCCCTTCCCGTTTTTTTTTTGTCCTCCATGCCGCCTTCCCTTCGCCAGATTTGTTTTTCCTTTCGGTTCGACAGTTTAGGGCCGCGTGGCGGAACAAACAACTTCCCTTTTTACGAGCCACCATTGGGCGTGGTGCTATAAAAGTTCATTGTTATTCATCGTGTTCAACTGTCGTGTGCGAGGAGGCCCGGGGGTTTTTTGGAGGGAAGAGAGAAGGAGGGATGAATTAATATTCGCTGGCAGCCGGCTGCGGGTTGGTTTTTCGTCAAATGATAGGGAAAATTACACCATCGCTTAAGCCAACTAAGGCCGACCGCTTCGTCTTCGAGCTCCGGGAGGAAACAAGATGTTCCGTTTCGCCGCTGGTGAAACGGACAAATTTTCCATACGATTTCCCCCGCGCGGCTTGGTGGGCTGGGATGCTCTGGATAGATTTACTTCCCTCCCCACCCACCCCCACCTCTTTCCCGCCCACTGACCACCATTCTGGATCGATAGGATTCGCTCCGGTGGCGCAAAACCGTTCAATTTCAAACCATTGCCGAGTCGGATGTCGGAGCCCAACCACGGGAGGGGGGATGGGGGGGGGGGGGGAAGAAACCGGGCAATAGGTGATAAGAAGAAGAAGAAACGGCATAAAGTTTTATGGGCTAGTCTTTTCCCGCCGTTTCCTGCCACTGCCTGTGTGTGTGTGTGTGTGGGTGTGTCTGTTTCGTTCGCTTCCGGTTTTTCCGGTGTAGTTTCGAGTTTCGATGTGTCGCTTTTTCCTCCGCTTTTGCCGAGTCGAGATTCCTTTATCTAGATGACCACCGTGTCACCCTCTACCGCCGGTTTTCTTAATGACACAGCGTCGAAAAGGATAGGTGAAGGGAGGGGAGGTAGGTCGGTTTTTTTCCCCTCCATCGTTTGAACGACTCCAAGTACCAGCTGGAAATGTTATTCTCGTTAGCAAACGTTAACGTGTTCTTGGACGGAACGAAAAGAAAGAAAAGGGAAAACCCCTTGACCGTCTCCGTGGGTGCGAGGAAGGGGGGGAATGAAAGAGAAGGAGCTCAGTGTTTTCTGAGCTGATGGAACGAACTTGTGGTCGTTAAATGATAGTTTCAAACGTGCCGGAGGCAAAGGGCCAGCCATTTCCAAGCCGGCATTTGGAGCGTAATTTCTCGATGCCCAAAGCGGTATCCAGTGAACATATCCACGATCAAACAGCGTCGTTGCCCCCCCCCCCCCCCCCCACCGCCCCCAGCCAGCGCTACCGGTCCATTGCAATGTTTTTGGTAACCTCAAAGGGCCATTTTCAGCCGAACGTCGTCCTCTAACGGTCCTAAAAAGACATTTTCGCCAAGTTCGCTATTTTCCCTCAACGTAGAAACGAGCGGGGCGTGGGTCATTTGGATGGAAAGTTGTGGAAATCTGCCGTACAATTTCCTTTACAAATGTCAAACAGATGAGGGAATGAACTTAAGGCACTGTCTGTCAAAATCTCTCGCAGAAGGAACGCATCTGTCAAATGATAAACGCTGATGTTGTTTTGACATTGACAAACCGGTAGCGTACACTTTCTAGACGGATCACTAGTATTCTTAAGCTTTTTTAGATCTATTGTTTACTTTTAGTGTACTTTACTACAATTGGCTGTCAATTTTAATTCGTCAAACGTCAAAGAAGTTTGACAGTTCGCTGTTTATAGAAATTGGTCGAATTGGAGGCACAAATTCTACGTTTTCGCTTGACGTGATAATTTTTTACTTGTGGCAAGATGTCATATTAACACCCTTTAGGGACTGACATGGGCCAAACCACGATGCAAAAGCACATTCTATTTCCACCGACGCGCCGTCGTGTGTTATTAGTATTTCGTACGTGCCCTTGTGTGGTAAATATTCAGGCCAAACGGAGCTTCAATAGGGGAAGAGATGAAACGAAAAGGAAGTTTCTGACTCTCTGTGAGCTTAAAAAAGTGCAGCAGCCATCGACAGGGCGCCGGAAGTTATGCAATACTGGCAGGCACTTGGCGAAACTGTGTAGGAACGGTTGAATGTTGCACAGCTAAGATGACATCCCGGTCGCGGTTGGAAGCGTTCCTTTGGTGCGAATTTTTCCGGCATTAGATTGAAACGATTCAAATGCACATTGCGAAACGAGACGCTCTTCAACTTTGGGGGTGGGAAAGTTTCGGCCAAAAACTAACATTCCAAGCTGCAACAGGTTTACGGTGGAGTTTACGGGGCGGGGTTTACGGTGTGCTCTATTTTCCATTACGACAACTCCTGGGCAAAACTAACTCGCAACCGGATCGGTCTCGAGTCGGATCGTTGCATTGCATTGAGGGGAACGATTACGAGGCTCCTATGTGTCAAACACCATCGGTGGATCGGTGGTGGCGTTTCGAGGTTCGGAAGGTTAACTTTCCTCGGAAAATTCCCCGCTCAAAGGTATGCCGGCACGTTCCATCCCGAGAGCAACGACGTGCGCAACGTGCTCCTACGTGCGTTTCCCGTTTAATCCGAACGCTCGGGTGAGTTTCGTATCGATTCGTTTGACGTGCGCTGACTTTCGCACGCTTGCGGACACGGAACAAACCAAAATCAATTCCACGGGCGAACAGGGAAAGCTACGTTCCGTTGATCGGTGGAAGGGAAGGAAAGTTTCGGCGCGCTCATAAAACCCGGAAAGCGCCGGAATGCTGAATTAGTTAACCGCTCGTTAAAACCAAAACAACACATGGTTTTTTTTACGGCCGCGCAACTGTTGCCGAAACGAAGGTGCGATTGATGGGTTTTCCTCCCTTTTTCGTGAATTTTCCTCAGCTGGGCTCGCACAAACGTTTGATAGATTCATCATTATGCAGCCAAGTTTTTAAATAAAAAGAACCGCCTTCCGTGCCAAGGACGCACGCGGTGTAGCTACAGTTGCATACCTTTTGGCGCATACATTATTTGATGGCAGTGTGGAAGCGTTCACCTTATATTTCACCCCAATAATGTGGTCTAGTTAATAGGAATTCTTTGGTAAAAAAAAAGCCGAGAAATGGCAGCAAAGGGAACGAGGGAAAAATGTCTATGCACCATCGGTCGTTCTGCGTTCAGTTTTTCTCGCTTCCTTCGGGGGTTGAGTAGCTGGGAAAAGGAAAATAGTGAGAGGCGGTAGGGGCAGGAAAAGTGCCTTCGGTCCGTGGAACTTGCGGTGGATCAGACGGAAAATTTTATTACATAATTTATGGTGCACAAATTAAGTTAGTCCAGCATTCACGTAGTGTGCTTGCACTGTGTAGGTGCCGACTTGGTGCGGTTGCAAACAAGTACGCGAAAAGCTCACATAAAGAGTGGCAACCGGAAAGTCAACCAACATAGCTGTGTGTGTGTGTGTGTGCGTGTGTGTGAATTTTTGCAAATTTTCCATGTGCATGCCTTTGGTGAGCGGAATGTTTAAAAGGGAAAATCAGGCCGGAAAGCGGGAAGGGGTGGTAAAGGGGGCGAGGGGACATGGGGACGTAACGGTGAATCATAGCGCTTTGCATGCTTTGAACTGCGTCCAGCCTGTTGTGTTATTATGTTGTGCTTGTGTTTCGACTTTTTTCATTTCGAAAGTATGTTTTCCTAACCTCACTTTCAATCCCACGCGAGCTCGCGCTCACACACATTCACACACAAAACAGAAAAACACTCCAGCGAAAACAACCGCCACGGAAGCAAACAGCAAACAACTAAAACAACAAGTAATTCGCTTGAAAAATGGGAAAAATCAGTATTTACCGTAGTGTACGGCGCAATAATAAAAACAAAAACATCGGTGTATGGGTGGGGGGGGGGGAAATCAGTGGCCGCCATTCGGCTTGCCTCGGGGCGTCAAATTGGGAGTTTTTTTTTTATATTAGTACCACACCCACCCACCCGCTTGCTCCGCTTTTCCTCCCTACCTTGGGGCAGTTTATTAGAGTTTGATTTTGTTACGCTGCACGCGCCATTTTTCCGACGATTTCGGCAGCACATCATACTAATAAGAGCGTTTGTTGTGTCCGCTTTATGTTCATCATCGTCATCATCGCCATGATTTCTGCTCATTAGAGCCGACGGATAACAATCACATACCATCGTTCCGGGGGGGGGGGGCGGGAGACTTTTCTTTGAAATCTCTACCAAAACATCGTTCGCCTCGTTCATTACCAGCACGTCCTTGCGATGGCGGGAAGCTTCAAAGTGGAAAATTTATAAATACAATCGGACCAACCAGCAACGACAGCAAAACAACCGCGTGGGGACCTTTTGGCCTCGCGGGCTCGCAAAGGCCAGTAATTAAATTCTCAACTAATTATGTTTTCGCGTGCGCTTGCAAACGAAATATTTGGTCGGTTTGTTCAAATTTTTTTATTAACGTACGCATGTGTGTGTGTTAGTAATACAATTAGATAAGCATTTGGTAAACGGAAGGTGTTCTACTCCGAGCCTCTTGCCCGTGTTCATCACGAAAAAGCATCAAAGCGGACAATACAAAGTGTTAATTTGAATTGGACGTTACGAGAGAAAAAAAAAACACCGTTGCCAACGGAAGGACAATATATAAAATCATATCACCCTCCCAGGAGTAATTCAAATCTATTATAGAGAAACATAATGCTCGCCATCAGGAGACGGCAATCAACAGCCCATTGAGGGTTTGGTTCCGTTTTTTTTCCGTCCTGGTGTTTATTTTTATTTTATTTCATCTCGGAGTGCGGGGTGTGTGTGTGTGGCTTTAATTTGTGTCCGTCATCCGAAGGCGGGGGAGGGGGGGGGGGGGGGGCAGATACATGCGACAAAAGTGGACCTCCATCCGGGGCAGATGTTGTGTCCCTTCCGGTGACGCAATACGGTTACGGCAGAAGCCTCAGCCAGGTTAAGCGGAATAAAAATGGAGGAAAACTCGTACCGGACGTGAAGCGCAAGGATCGATGATCATTAATCATATCCACCGCGGGAGGGTGGATTGCAGTGATTTATTTATATATGGTCCCCGGGGGCCTGCCGAAATGAGCACCGGCAGCAACTGGACTAGAATAATACGGGCTGAAAACGGGAAAAAAACCGGGGCACAATCATCATCGACTCGGACTGGCCGCTTTTTCTCCCAAAAAACCGCCACGGTTCTTTTGACTGAAAAGAAAAAGCCCCCAGTTTCCACACGTGAGAGTACGGGAGGAGTGGGGGGGGGGGGGGGGGGGGGAGGTCAGCACCAGCTAGTGCGTCCGCCATTTTATCCCCCCCCCGAAAGCTTGCGGATGACACAGAATCCGGCCCGATTTGAGGGAGGACGGATTTCCATGGGTGCGTTTTTATTTTCATTCTTCACCGCAAAGGGAAAATTACGCATTATGCTACACTTCAGCCAGCAAACGGAAGGTCAAGGAAGGACAGGGACAAAAGGGGGCTGGTGAAAGGAGGGGACGGGGGAGGATTTAGGGTGAATGAATAGCGAAGCAGATCAAGCGCCGAAATCGAGGGTGACTTCGAATGACCGATTCTGATTTTTTATCCCCGCTCTGGACACACCCACACACACACACACACACATTTTTGCGGCATAAAGAATGGTTTTCCTTAGAGAAAGTTCCCCTTACTTCCCTTCCCTTCCCTTCCCTTTCGCTTGATCCCGGCCGGGAAGATTTATGGGTGACTTTGGCATTTATTTTGCATCATCATTTTCTTCCTTGCTTTTATTTATACATTTCCACGCTTTCCACGCTCCACAGGACAGAGGTCAGCTTGCCGGGCGTCTCTCCAAAGGATGAAAGGTGGTAGGACCTTTTCCGCTCCCCCTCTTCCCCCCCCCCCCTCCCCCTTGTAATCATTAGTGACGAGATAAGGATCCCGAGACGTACACATTTGTCACGATACTTTCGCTCGATTGCGCACGCCGCGTTTTCCCTGTTTTTTTTTTTCCAACCGCCTTGTCATTGGAAACGTCACTTTTGCGCGTGCCTATTTGTCTTTCGACCCGATAGCTTTATTGACCTGCCATGTAGGAGAGAGAAAGCTGGCCGTTAAGCTGTGGAATCAGACACTCGTTGCTGGGGAGATAGTTTGGTTTGATTGAATGTAGGCCATTTTTCCTGCCTTTTGGAAGTTAAAAGCGTTAGAAATCGGTTTTATTCGTCATCTTTATTGCGCACATTTGCTTGTTAATGTGTTTCCACTTCTCCAAAAACTGTTTCTGTTTTCTTTCGGCTTTTCGTTCTGCTTTACTCCTCTAATTTGACACGCCGCAATTCTTCCTACTCTATTTCTCCAATTACTCATGTTTCTTGAATTATTGTCAATTGCTTCTAACACTTTGCGTTGCTCTATTTTGTTCAATTCCATTCTCTACATTGCTCGATATTGCTGTTGTCTCTTTTACTGTTCTGATTTTATTTAATTCTATTCCTTCCGAGTGCATTCAGGTATTCTCTTTGCAAACGGTTGAAAACGACATCTCCCGATCAACATTGGTCAACCGTGGGGTGAAGGGGGTAAATTCCCATCCCGTTGCGCGCACTGGGAAAATCGATTCTCCGTCGGGTTTTCCCGACCGTGACCTGATTTTTCCTTTGCCGTGTCCCGCTCGAAGCGACAGCACTGCACTGCAACACTGCTGCCATCTGCAATCATGCAGCAGCTTACCAGGGGGGGGGGGGGGATTTTGCACCGAAGGAGGTGCATGTGCTTCCAGTTGTGCTGTTTGGAAGGGCTCCAAATGGTTCCACTTGAGTGTTTTAATTTGCTTTTACTTCATTACTTTGCCACAACGTTGTCGCTTCCTTCGCTACCGGAACAAATTTAACACAGTGTCAATACCCATTAAATAATGTGCGAAAGGAAGCGTTCATTGTTCGGCGCTAAGCACAGGAGATCCGATGCCTTTTGCCCTCCTCCTTCTTCGTTCGTTTAAAATCCGGTTTTGGGAAATTGTCATGCTGTGCGAAGGCGTTTTGACACTCCCTCATATGCCCCCGCGTTGCCGCCCACAAGTGGCCTCGTTCGCCACTCGATGCCAAAACTGCGTATGATTGGTGTCGCCGAAATCTGTTTTATTATTCTACACGCTTGATTTGCGTTGATGATTGGGGGGGGTTGGAATTGAATTTGAGATTGTATCGAAGCTTGGGGCGAAGGGGGACGACCAAGGAGGAAGGACAGAACGCGAGCTCAAGGACGGAACCTTGCCTCGGAAGACAACCGCTTCGTCGACGTGCGATTGGGGTTGGGTTTTTTTTATTTCCAAGAAGAAGGGCTCTCCGTAGAGCAATTTCTGCACCGGTGAATGTGTACGTGCGTTTCCGTCGCCCTTACCCTCCGCCCATGCGGCCAAAGTTTCGGCACAAAAGACACAATTTATGTACAACCTGTCGTGACGCGCGAGCTGGAAACGATAGACTTGCCCAGCCCTCAAGCAAGCAAGTCGCTTGTTTTTGTGGCGCGCGCGCACCCGGGGATTTATGCGTTTTCCCGCTGATGACGGGGAATACCGGGGGGGGGGGGGGGGGGGGGGGGGAAAGGCGCAGGGAAAAACCACTCCAAAACCGTTCCGCTTCCGGTGTCTTCGGTGCGCCTTTAAAAACGTTCGATCAGCAAACATTCGTAATCCGATTGTGATGCTCATGAATTTTACGACCTCGCAAAATGTGGCCACCATTATGGTGACCGAAGACGGGCGCTGGTATGGGGCAAGCGGCGGGGGAAAACATCTTCCCGGCAGGCGAGCAAAGTTACAGCACCGTCAAATGATGTTGTTGATAAAGAAAAGGAAGATAAGTAGGTGAAACTTAAAAATAAAGTGGAGTATTTTTCATTCCACTGCTAAATGGATTTGCATTTTGATCGTTAAATATTAACCGTGCGCGTTCGAAAAGTTTTAACAGTGGGTAGAAATTTGTCGGTTGTGCTGTAAGGTGCAAACTTTGATTAGCCTTCATTTCAAAGCTGAAAGTTTCCGAACTCATCACACGAACAGATCAACAAACAATGTAAACAAACTATACCAAATTCTAAATGAGTTATATTGTTTCATCTTCAAAATGAACAATAATGCCCTTATTAAACGAGGATTTTATCTGTCATCTTCGTTCAGACTTTTACTTTTACTTAAAAATGATGCCCGCTCGTGTAATAACGCAAAGTTCTACAAAATGGATTTTGCAGTTGTTTGATCATTTTCATGTTTGCATTTAACGTATTGTTCATCCTAGAGAAATGAACACAATCCGTTGCAAACAACAGAGCTAAAAGTAAACAAATCGCCACATTAACATAAAAATTCTAGTCGAAAGAATTTTAAGGAAGGAATCTATCTGTCAATCGCGTTTGGTAGAAAACTTCTGGGAAAATATGACAGATAAAGTCCTCGTCTAATAAGGGTATAATACTCATTTAGCGCTGTGAAGTATTGCGAGTCATATCCAAAATGAACAATAATGCCCTTATTCAACGAGGATTTTATCTTTTACTTTCAAAGTAGGCTCTGGCAGGGCGTTTGACATAAAAATTATGCCCGCTCGTGTAATAACGAAAAGTTCCGCAAAATGGGTTTTGCAGTTATTTGATCATTTTCATGTTTTCATTCTAGAGTAATGAACAAAATCTGTTGCAAACAACAGAGCTAAAAGTAAACAAATCGCCACTTTGACATACAAATTCTAGTCGAAAGAAAATCGGAACCGGTCTGTGTGTCAATCGCGTTTGGCAGAAAACTTCTGAGAAAATATGACAGATAAAGTCCTCGTCTAATAAGGGTATAATACTCATTTGGCGCTGTGAAGTATTGCGAGTGAACTCAAATCGCATAAAACGAAACTGTTTATTTCGTTTTAACGAACATTTTAAAAGGTTTAATACTGTTGACTCCTTCTCAAGCTGTCAGTTGAGCAAGTGTCAAACAGATTTTCATTGTTGTGAAATCAATTTCTACCCTGGCTACGTTAAGTGAAATACTAGTCGCACAACTAAAATTGTTTGTTTATTTCGTCTGTTTAGACAAGTTGAGTTGGGTTTCACTTAAGTGCAATGAGTGTTTGACAGTTGCTGGTAAGTCAAAGTTCGTTTAAAACCCCTTTTCTTTATCAACAAAGTTGGTTGTGTTATCTAGGCTAGACATGTTTACTTGTTATCTGGCTTTCATAGACGATTGGAAGGAATATTTTTGATACATAACCTCACTACTTTCTGACTATCATCAATTTCATTGTTCAACCAAATAAACTGCGTTAAATTATTTCGTAGCAACTACTTTTCCGTAGAAGAGTGAAAAGCTTTCAGAGTAGAAGCTGCGCGATTGGAACCGAGAATCAGCAATAACTATGCGACTAAACCGAGTGTCGGTGTCCAGCGTTTGGGAACAGTTCGGGAACTACACTCCGGATCAGTGATGCCAGCATTCCTTCGTTACGAAGATATTTTCTTCCATTCGGGATTGTTGCAAAAAAAAGGGTCTCCGGAGCGAAAGCGGGGCGAAAATAAATAAACCATCCGATTGGATGTGATGGTGCGCCACTGCGCTGATGAGCTGATGAGCGAACTTCCCCTCCGCTCGGGTGTAATCCACCCCCCCCCCCTCCAGGGAGCGAGACAGCGGAGCACTCACCCTTCAACGCCAGTGTCCGGAATTCCGACCCAGTTCCCGGGAAGCGGGAAGGGAAAATCTGTCATGAAATGTTTGTCAGCGCAGCGAAATGGCAGGAAAATTGACATCGTTAGGATTCCCTCGGCGTAGAAATGGAATTGATTTATTCATGTTATTCTCTTTCGCTGCGGGAAAAGTCCCGCCCGTCGGGGGCTGTTGGGATGGGTTGGCTTTGGGCTTCTGGGCTTTGGGTGAGTGAGTGGGTGGGTGGGTGGGTTTGATTCTCGCCTGGGAAATCGCCGCAGAAGTCGTCGCGGCGGAGCGGTCGAGCTTTCCTTCGTCTTGCGAGCGCGCAGGTGGGAGATGGTTATCAGCACCACAGGCACGGTAACAGCTGCTGACGGCGAACGCTGACAGCTTATAATCAACGACAACGTCGCCGGTGGCTGACTTGGCATCGAGTGCGTCCATTTCGGTAGCTCGGCGCTCCTCCAGCACACTTCGGTCCGAGAGCAACTGCCATGCCATCGATATCGTTTATCCCACAATCCACCACTCTCGTTACACTAAGTAGGTTGGATAGCCGTAGCTTTACGGCGCACCTTGGTTCGATTTTTCAGCCTGTGAAACGCTACGGACGGGGAAACGTTGTGGTGCGCCACGCGTCTCAATAAATAAACAATGGGTTCAATTTATTTCCTTGCAGAAAGACACACTGACACTTTTTTATCTTTTGCGCCGAGGATACTCACCGGATTTTATTTGACACTGAGCTCTATTCCATCGCAAGCAGTCGGAATCGCGTAATGGATTCGACAAACGTGGGCAGCAAAATACAGCGTGGAGGGAGTGGGAGCGGAAACCCAAATTTCAATTGCCAATAGACGTCATTAGTCAAATGGCAGTGACCAAAACGGATCGTTCACGGAATGGCTTGCGTTCTTTTATTTTGTTTTTTTTTTTTTGCCGGCTCGCTTTTCCCTTTATTGGATCTCATTAAAAAAGCTGATTTATCCGGTAATTGGAGGCGATGTTGGCGCATAAAAGCTTCTACTTGTTTCGTTTCCCTGCTTCTCCTTCCGTCGTTTAGTGTGCTTTTTACCCTCGGCATATTATTCTTTCTCTTTTCGGTTTGGGTTTTTTTTCTTTGTGTTTTTTTTTGTATCTCTTCCGGAGTGTTTTTCTTTCCCGCACCACCCTCTCGTGTGGGTTTTGGTTTGCAGTGGTGTTTACCAAAAACATCGCCTCAACGCAGCGAGCTCAATGTTTCATTTTTGGCGTTTAAAGAAAAACAGCAAAACAAGAAGTAAAATGGCTCTGTGCGCAGCGACAAAACCGTTCGCCGGAAAACCCCGTCGTGAGCGGAGGGAAAAGATAATTAGGCTAATGAATGGCTGCGTGTGTACTTTTTTACGACATACAAGATATACCTCTGAGGGCCTGCTAATGTTTTACGGTTAGTGTGTTTTTTTTTTTCGCAAAATATATTTTCCCCATTTCAATGTCTCCCCGTGGCGGTGTGTTTGGAATGTGTGCGTGTGTCCTGAAACGGTGGCTCCATCATGTTTGTCTTCCGTCGTTAAAAGACGTACCATCCCACCGCCGGGGTGGAAACGACCCGGCCCGGGGCAAAGGGGGAAGAGGGTTGACATAATTCAAAATAACATTCACCGTGGGTTTTGCCCGGGACTGCCGTAAACGAGCGCTCCGCGGGGCAGCGCTAAAGTGGCAATCTACACCGTGGCCCTTATTAGTGGCTGGCATGCGAAGATGACGGATTGCTGGATGATGACACTAATGTACAATCTTCAGCGGAGGAAGGCATATATCGGCGTGCGAGGCTGTTTGTAAACGAATGTTCCGTACGAGCGGAGAAGGAGGTTAACGAGACCGACAACGAAAGCGAAAGTGCGAACGTTCAGCGATGAAACTGAACGACATAGAGCAATACGGGGCAAAAGGGCGCACTGCAGAAGTATAACGCAGTGATTGCCAAAAATATGCATTCTCGGAAGCTTGTTGTGCCCTGGTTTGTTCCACAATATTGTCCACATATTAGAAGTTATTATGAAATGACGACGCCATCTGTCATCTGTCATTCGACACGTCAAACCCTCGTACAAACAAGAACTTAGACCGCGTCGTTTCTTATCCGCAGACTCTCAAAACGTCGCTAGTGTCGATCTCGAAATGTTTCACGCATTGTTAACCTTTTTTATGGGGTTTTGACAGATCGTGTTGAGCAAGTTGACAGTTCGTGGTTTAATCTCATGATAAGCTCAATGGTTAGAGAATCTTTTCACAAGTTAAGTAAGTTCACAAGTTTCCTCTATTTTTCATGTGTTGTTTACTTTTCGTATGAGGTTTTGACAGATCGTATCGAGAAAGTTGACAGTTCGTGGTTTTATCTCATGATAACCTCAATGGTTAGGGAATCTTCTCACAAGTCAACAGCGTCGATAACTTCTCGCCGCGGTTGGTAATGTTTTCCCCATTTTTCACGTGTTGTTTTCTTTTCGTATGGAGTTTTGACAGATCGTATCGAGAAAGTTGACAGTTTGTGGTTTTATCTCATGATAACCTCGATGGTTAGGGAATCTTCTCACAAGACAACAGCGTCGATAACTTCTCGCCGCGGTTGGTAATGTTTTCCCCATTTTTCATGTGTTGTTTACTTTTCGTATGGGGTTTTGACAAGTCGTGTCTAGAGAGCTGACGTGTCGTTATCTCATGACTTTCTCAATTGTTGGTGAATCTTTCAACAAGTTTTAATCAGTCTAATCTAATGCCAATTTACTCTGCTTTGCAACAGTTTTATGCACATTTCTATTAAATTCCGCAAAGCTAGAACTACAAAACAACAAATGACAAAAAACAACAAAAGAGTTTAAACACATAAATATTGATAGATATTTTCGTAGGCTTTTGATACAATGTAATTTAAAAAAGAAACCCAACTTATATGGGGAAATCAAGGATCCTGAATAACCAAATGATATGTATAAACATGCATGGTTCTTTGTTTTTATTCCCATCTTCTACGACGTCAAACAAGAACTGAGAATTTATGAGATTGAACTTGTTTCAGCTGTTATATCCTTTCGTCAACTTCAAACGCTCCATTTAACCCCGTCTTACTCTGCGCAAGAAAAAGAAAAGACGGTTCGCTTAAAAAGTGGCTCACTCGGTTGCGAAAGGAGTTCATTACGATGGCGTGCATGAACTGAAAATAAGCTTTAGTCCGCTGGATGACTGGTGAGAACTGGCAGCCTTGGGCCACCTGCGGGGGGTGGGGTTGCGAAAATTATCTATCCTACTGTCGGCGGGTGACAGGACGATTTTTCCTATCCCGGGGGAAGGGTGTGTGTTTTTTTTATTTTTTCGGGTGAAAACGATCGAATGGGGCGAGAGGTTGTAAAATGTCGCTGGTAAGGAAACGGGGTGCGTCGGAAGTTGTTTGCCCGAAGCGTCCTCACGTTTGGTAATTGAATGAAGCCCGGGTCGAGTCCGGGAAAATACGGTTTCGCGTGTGCGTGTGCGTGCGTTGGAAGAGAGTGGAAAAACAGTGGTGCAGAACGAAACGGAACCGGTCCATCGACATCGTGCCAGTGCGTGATCGTAACAGCATCCCATACCGAGTGCTTTGTTTTTCGCTTGCTTGGAGGAGTTTTATTTACACACCGCCCCGCGTGTGTGACATTCACTTTCCATTTCCCACTTTTCACTCGCCAGCCAGCCAGCGCCGCTCGCGTTGCTTTATGAAATCTCATTCATTGCGCAGTGATTGACATCCGGACAAATTGACTCGTCGTAATGTTGGAATGTTTGCGGTTCTGTCCATCGTCCTGTTACATAGCAAGCTCCGGGTCTTGTCGTTTGCCGGTGAGACCTTTTCGGCTCGTTTTTCCTTCCATTTCCCGAACCCCAAAATTTTCCCCATTTTCGTACCCCTCTGGTGCAGTGCGTGTTGCATTCCGTTCGCGAATTGATGCAACGTCCGTTCGTGGACGACCCGGAAAACCCCCCTTTTCCATCGGAAATCTAAATCAGGACGACCCTGCGTTGGAACCATGATACGGTAACGGTTTTGATGATTGAATGTTTCACGCAAGACCGCGCAACGAAACCGTCCGCTCCGATGGGAAGATATTTTTCAAAAACCCTTTCGGTGCGCGTTATTTTATTCACCAGAGGGTTTTTTTTTTGTCATCAGTTTCAAAACTAAAACTTTAAGCAAAAAATAACATTTTCCACTGGGCTTAGAATTTCTGAAACGAAATATTTTTCTTACAAATATTCGACAACCGGGCTGGAGCAAGGATTAAACAAGCTTTTGGAACAATTGGTTCACAGTGCAAGCGATTTTCACTGGAAGCTAGTTTCGCTTTTGTTTCGCTGTTTCCATAAAGCCCTCGATACTCCGCTGCAATTGATACGTAAAATGTGTTCGTTTTAATGATGAATGAAAGCGCTCAGTGTGTTGCAGCGCTATTTTTATGCATTCCGTTAGTGAGCAGAAACTGTCGGAAAATTGATGCACCGGGCATCGGCGTTCCATGCTTGGTGGTGCTGGTGGAAAAACGATGCCATCGTTCACAAAAAAAAAAAACAAAATAAATAAATAAAACCCACTTCCATCGAACACGATCTCCCATCGAAAGGGTTGGAAAACGTTTTCGAAAAATCAACCACGGCGTGTGTGTATGTGTGTGTGTGTGTAAAGGCCGTTGTTGAAAGCATCGACATCATCAGCGAGCGCAAACACGATCGTTTCAGCCAAAGCCCCGTTTGACGCTCGAACACAAAACGAAGGTGGAGGTAATTTCATTTCAGGGAATATTTTAATGACTTCCAGAACTGCATGGATCATTTTACCTCGCGTCATGTGCGGGATGGACATGATTTTTTTTTTGCCATGGAATAAGTGGTGGTACGCCGGGCAATACAATGGCTGAAATTCTGGTAAGCGCAGCTCAAGTTTTGTTCTGAATACTTTCTTTCATTTCCACTCAACGAGAGGTTGGAAATTTAATTAAATTAATTGAAAAAACTGTATGTGATGTGTGAACACTCCATCGGTTAAGTATGCTCAAGATAAAAAGAACAATCGAAAAAGTAGCTATGAGTGTAATTTTAAGGGGTTGTTGGAAAATTAACAACATTACATAATTATTCAACACATTTCAACACATAAAAATAGTAGTAGAGATAGAAAATACATAAACAAAATCAAAAATGTAGTAAACAAAACAGTTTTAAAACATTGTCATATATTTCAAAAGCACTAGTAAGTATGAAATAAAACAAAAACAACGCTCGCTTTGGAATAGCGCTAGATGGATAAATTGTCTCTCAAAATGGATGTACTTCGTGTTAAAAAAAAGGTTTGTCTTGTCACAAGTGAAAGCCGTTTCAATATTTAATTACCTGGAATGAAAAGCTGCCAAAGGTGTCGGAAAATATCACCTGAATAAACTAAAGCCGCTAGTAGCAATTATTAATCAATCGTGCGGTTTGATGGAGGCGCCTGGTGCCTTTCGCCTGCCACGACACACGAACAGCTGCATTCGCAAAAAAGGGAATACATTTCGGTTCTGCCCGATTTTTCATCTGCTCCAATCTTATGCCCTTTTTGCAGTTGGTCAAACGCCGCACCCTCCCCCCCCCCCATACCTTCCCTTTCTGCGGTCAGGCAGGCAAGCAAAGTTTGTAATTAAGTTACTAAATATGATCGAAGCCCGGTTCGCCGAAGGCCATTCCGGTTTCCCCGAGCGCTCGCTTTTGAGGTTTTCGCAGCGGTTCGCTTCTCAGCGCCCAGATAAATAATGCAGCCCGGGTCGATATACCTTTTTTCAACCCCCCCCCCCCCCCCCCCCCCACACCCCTCCTCGTTCTCGTTTTCCACTCACATGTCGATGGCGTATCTTCGGCGAAAATCTTTCGCCTTCACTTCGTTGTATTATCAAATGAATCCAACCCGCTTTTCAACAAACCAAACCGCCCCCCCCCCTCACCGGTGAGGAGCAGAAAAACTTGAGGAAAGCGATGGTGTTGGTTGTGCATGTTGTTACATATGGCCCCCGGTGCATTTGGAGTTTCGAGCGAAGTTTTGAGGCCACAAAGTTTGCCAACGGTCGGTTCGGTGGGCTCGGTTTTTCGAACGCTTCCATTCCGTTTTCTTTTATTTAGTTTATTTAAAGTTCATCCGAGATGCTTGCGGAGGGAAGAGAGATAGATAGAGAGAGAGAGAGAGAGAGAGAGAGAGAGAGAGAGAGAGGAGCTCTAAACGGAACCTTGTTGAGTAAAAAGAGATCTTTGATTTCTTCTTCCAAGATTTTATGTGGAACTTTAATTGAACACTACGATGCGGAAGGGTACACCGTGAACAGTCAGCTTTGGTGAGTGGAAGAGAAAGACTTGAAACTTTTTGAGCGTCAAGAAAACGATAGGTTAATCCTTCGGGAAGCGGCTAGTCATCATTGCTTAGCGTCGGAGAAAGTGATGAAAGTAGTTACCTTTTAAATGAACCAGGTAACTTGTTTAGTTCTTTCCTTTTAACAACATTAAACCTCAAATGTTCACTAAACTATGACAAGCAAATGATGGTGAATGTTTCCAACTGGCGACAGCATCGTCAAAGTATTTTTAGTAGGGTTAGCCCACCGTGCGGTGACGTATTGGGATGTCAGATCTAGGATCTAACAGATAGAGTTAAAAGGAAACAACAGAAACAAAACTCACACTCTATTATTCTGTTTCCTTTCTTTTGAATCGTCGCTATGATGCGTAAAAAAAAGTAAACAAAGTGAAGGTTCGCTTCAACGGGAGACGAAAAAAAGAAAACAGAGCCGTTTCCGGTTTCAAAAGGAGTTTTCGCTTTTCTTCTGATTGTCATGTCAAAAAAAAAAAAAAGCTAGCAAGAATGAATAGAAGAAATAGAACGGATTTACTCGTGTTGTGTGACGGCTTCTTTATCGGAAGTCACGAATTATCTTGCCCCGTCTTTTTTTTCTGCGTGATGTGTGTGAGTGATTTTCTATTCTTCAAATCCTTAGCACGAATCCTTTTTTTTTTTCGATTGGCAGGAGTTGTTGGTGTCGTGGTTTCGGAAGCGAAGTTTTTATTTTCCCTTCTCGCAGGGCCACTTCATATTTTAAAGCTGCAACAACCTCGGGCTTAGTTTCGGGTTTGGCTGTATTTTTCCACACGAAACGAAGAATACTTTTCTACAAATAATGACAAAACAATTCGAGCGCGCCGGGGTCAGGAAAATAAAGAAAAACGAAACCGGTAAAAGTCCGGAACGGTCATTGAGAAAAAATGGTGAACCAAACACTAGCGATCGGACAGATCTGTTGGGCGAAAGTCGGTAAACGATAGGCAATCGAAACGGAACCGCACGCTTTGTTTCGCAATGCGATGAAGAACTATTTCTTGGAGTGCCGGTGAAATAGAAGGGGGGGGGGTTTTCGAGGATTTTCCAGCCGATGTTTGAGCTCTTCCGTCATCCATTGTTGATGTTTTGATGTTCCATTTTTATTAAATTCCTCCGAGAACGAGAAATGGCTCCGGTTTCAGGTTCGTGGAGGCTTGATTTGATCATTTTCTTCCTCGGAAAAGGATGCCTTCCAAATCGAAATCCGTCCCTCCTCCCACCGGTTGGTTTCCGTTCGTTCTCCCGTCTCCACTTTCCGTTTGTTTTATCTCCCCGCTTCAGTTGTGTAAACATTGCGGCTCGCTTTAAGCACTTTAAAATCAGTCGGACCGTGTCCGTTTTGCGTCACCCACATATCGTTTGTTTCCCCATCGGTATTCGGTAACCCCCTCCCCCTGCCTACTCGCCCACTTTTTGGGCACTTTTAGTTCGCCTCTCCCCCCGTTCCTTGCGCGTTGGGTCACTCGTGTGGAAGGCCGAGAAGAAGTCCGAGTTAGAGAGGGCGCGGAGGGGGTTGGGTGCTGCTCATACATTTTCATTACACACAAACCCTAACAAAGAACCCCCTCCCCAACCCCCTCCAACCCAGCTGTCAAAGCATTGGCCGGGCCGGGCTTATCGGGAACATCCTTGCCAACAGAGAGGAGTATTACGTAATTTTTTGGCACCAAAAATGGAACTGTCATCGTGTGCTCGATTCGATTCCACCGTCTCGCACATGCCTCTCCATCGCCTCCGCAGCAAGCGCAGCCCGCGATAAGGGGCACCCCCCCCCCCCCGGGCGATTTTCTTTTCGCCGCCGGCAGTTTTGCAAAAAACCCGCTGGCGAGTTCGAAGTGACGGTGGAAAACCGTTTCCAGTTCATTGGCTTCGCCCTGCACTGACACGCGCGCTTCTGGGTGTTGTGTGCCCCCCCCTCCCCTCCCCCACACAGTGCACATATAACAAGTATCATGCCGTGTACGTGGCGATTGGTTGGTGTGCATTTAACGCAAAATAAAAGAGCGAGTTCATTACTCGCATAGTTGTAGTAGCCCGGGACGTGCCATTTTCCTCTATTGGAGTTGGAGAAGGATGAGGGAAAGGTGGAGGTATGAAGCACAGAGGAAGGGAACGTGTGAACAGGGCCATTCCGATGGGAAGCAACTAGGATTCAGCTATTTCAAGTCACTGAAGATACCGTATCCTCTGGTAATCGAATCGTCTGACGTAACACAGACGCAAACACACACGTCGTTCGCTATACTGGTGTGTGTGTGTGTGTGTGATTGTGGTTACTCTTAAAAACGTGTTTCGTAACGATGATCATTTTGCAGCGCGGGAGGAAGAAAATGGAAACGCTACGGCAATTCCCATTACGCCTTATTAGTTTGACAAGTGAATTTGACAGCTGGCTAATTTTTCGCTGACACACGTGCGGGCGTGCGTGTGTATTCGCCAGGGTCCGCGCTGACCCGGGATGTGCCCGGTCTGCTCAAGCCCGGTACGTGTCTGGATCGAATTACCCTAGAGGGACTAACCATGCAAAGGAGCATATACATATTTTCGGCACCGTAAGCAAAACTTGCCGGCGTGGGGTGGGGTAAGGAGGAGCCAGTCCCGAGGGACAACGAGGGGGGGAGGGGGGGGGGGGGGGGTTGGAAAATATGTGTCTGTACGAATGTCAGCAAAAGCAGTCGTCTTCCAGAAAGATTCGAGCAGGGAGTTTGATAAACCTCTCGACACAACGATTGCGAAATCGAAAGCCCAACAAAGCAGCTTTCAGCATTTAACGAGTTACTCAAAAGACATACACACTTCCTATTAACACACGGTAACAGTGCTGAGCTTTGGAAAAAAGGTGGACCACTCTCCATTTTTAAAGAGACTTTGTTAGGTTTATTTAGTTTTTGCTAACCGAGATCTTTTGTTTTCTCTTTATCAGCTCTAACATTTTCTTTCTTTCTCTGTGAGACATGAAACACGGAAATGTCAAAACATCCTCACCACAATTTATTTTTGTATTTTTTGCGTTTTTAAAACACATGTTCCAACAACCTAGGTAGTGGACAGATTATAACGTTAAAAACAACTCTTTTCCCCAGAGCCAAGCCACAGTTTAATTATCATCCATCTGTTAACGCTTTGCCATCTTTCCGGATTGAATGGGAATGGAGTGGGATAAAAAGTGAAAGAGAGATTTCAAAAGGGACAAACAAACAACCAAACAAACAAACAGATGCGAATGTCAAAGAGCCAGAACGGTTCATCGGAAAAAAAGGCAAGATAAGCCTGCCTGACAAAACAAAAAAAAAAAACAACTCGAATCGGGTGAAAAAGATGCCAGCAAACCGGATGTTGAAAGTTATGAAAACGAATCGATAGAGTGCAAAAAAGCAAACAAACATCGCAGCTTGCTATGGGAAGTTGTTTGCGTCGGTTTTGTTTAACTTTTAATATTGGCAAGCGGAAGACGGCCGGCTGAAGCGAATGAGTGTGTTACCTGGCTGAGGGAGGGGGTGGAGTTACCCTGCTCCCATTGTGTTCGCGCGGTGAATGAACCTCTTTGCTGTTGTTGTTTTTTTTTATCTCTCCGACACTTCGCGAGTAACTCGTTTACCGTCATGTCAACTTTCTACCAACACTTCTTCGGCTGCGCTGACGTTCATCCTTTTAGCTAGCGCTCCATTTTCATTATCCTTACATCGGCTACTTATGGCATACACGTATGAACACACATGTGCCATAATCAGCCCCCCCCTTATTTCTAAGGAGCCCTGGCTTCAAGGGTCGGTACATTGCTTTTCCATCAACGTTGCTCGTGTGATATCATTGGCGCTGATAACGAAGGCGGGAAAACACGGGAAACCCATTTTTCGACAGCATAGAAAAACACAATAACAAATGCGACGCAAAAAGGTAAAACAAACGATATCCAGGAATAACATGGTTCTATTTCATCTGTAATCCGCTCGGCAAACCGCACCAACAAGACAGCTGTAAACTGTCGCGCCGCACCTTGGACTCGGTGGTATGAACGTCTATCTGTCAGGGGGCGCTCGCCCGGGATAGACATGCCGGGGTTGAGTTGGGTGCACACACTCCGGGCGCTTAGGACGAAGAGAGTTGCCCACTTTGCCCCTTGTAACTTAATTTTGTTTGTATTTCGCTTTGCTCGCGTCGCCATTTTGCACGACATGTTTGACAGGAAGCTCCGGGCGAACGGTGGCTGTCACATCCAGTCAGTCCAATCGGCTAAGATTGGTGTGATTAGTCCCCATCGGGGCTGACGTAAAACCTATCGATGAGCCTCACCTGAACGCGTTGGTTTGCGACTTTGCCAGCGCTCAGGCTAAACGGAGTAGATCGTCATGATACGGAAACTTCGGTTCTCGTCAATTTCTCCGACTTCTTGCAGGCAATCAAATCAACTCCAATCCTTATCCAACACTTCTCTAGACGATTCCCTTCCCCCTCCCACCTCACCATTCTCCAGAAATGTTCCTGTTTAGATGTGTTTTTACCCGACACGAAACTTCTTCGAAACTTTTTATGGCGCCTCACGTGCCGAGATCGCTCCCACTGTGCGCGATGTCGGCGCGAGCAATCTGATGATTGCATGGCGGATTTTGGCTTTGCTCCGTACGTACGGGGATTTATTGGATTGCGAAGGATCGGTTTCCGCCCACAGATTCCACTCGTGTGTGTGTGTGTGTGTGCTGGTACGTGAAGCAAATGCCAAGCGTTGCCTGCTCGGAAGTCACCGGGGGAACCGAAACCCCTCGGCAAGGTAATGCGGCAAGCGGGAAGGGATTATCGCGCTGTCGTCTCTGGAACTACCTCTTGGATCCGCACGAGCTAAGAAGCTTGCGTGTGGAGTGGATACAATCACAACACACTTGCGGGAAGCACGAAAGGCGCCGAGAAACTTCCCCGGGACGGTCGCAGTCCCAGGAGTCGACGTTGCGTTGGCCTCGCCAAGGTGAAGAAAGCAGGTTCTTCCTTTGTCCCTGCGGTTTACCTGCTCAGTAGACCCGCTCCAGCACGGCGTGCCATAACTACCGCATTGGAAGAGAAGTTGGGAGGAAAAGTTTTCTTTCTTTTTTCCGTCCATCCTTGGCCGGGACCTCCAAAAGCCGGCGCACATTCTCGTGATGCTCACCAGGAGCTTGTAATTCGCCATAAATTTCCCAAACACCGACCAACACCGACGGGGACGTGCTCCTGGCTACCCGCACTTTAAAGCACTTTATTAGCGCAGCCCTTTTCGCAGTCCTCGAGCTTTTTGGAGCTCGGGAGATTTGGCGAACTCTGGGGGGGTTTTGTTTGCTGTTTGCCATCGCTCTTGCCATCAAAAGGGTTGCGTGGGAACGACCGCGACCTTGAGTCAAGGCCTTGTAGTGTGGCGGAACACAAAGCTGAATTGCAGGTGAGGTGAGTTTTCGTAGGCTTAAAAGCGGAACGTTTCAAAGGTGGTGGTGCATTTGGACGGTAAAACCCTCGGAAGCTAGGACTGCAGCTGGCTGGACAAAAGACAGTGGTCGTTCGTCTACGGAGACCATCCTGCAGCTCCAGAGTTCCGTACTAGAGGCGTGTCTGTGTTTAATTTCTCTAGCGTACCCTAGTACTTTATGGATCCACCGCGAGGCGCCTCCTACGGAGGGATCATGCGAGAACTCGTCCACCGGTCCCGCAATGGACCGGGCTAGGGTTCAGGAACTTCAGGTCCGGACTGCTCCACATCCATAAATAAGAGCACACACGTGTATCACATTTTGCTGGCACAAAGTGCTACCGCCCGGCGTTGGGCAGAGAATGGTCCTTCGTCTTAAAACTTCCGCTGGTAGAGCGCAACCCGGCGCGGTTGGATACTGACACGCTGTATTATTCATCAGCAGCTAGCAGGAGTCCACCCAGTGGACGCCGTACCCGGTGCTGGTGCTAAGATTTAGAGGTGCACCACCTGTCAACGTCGGGCGGTGGCCGTTTGCGGTGGTTTCGTCGGAAAGTTTCGCCCAGAACGGGGCGGCACGTTGTTCCGGGTTCGCGCGTTCCGGCCCATTGTTTATTAAACATTAATTTTAATCACACCCGACATTTGATCCGCCCGCAGCGGAGTGGAGTTGCCAGGACCGGGGACTGAACTTTACTGACCCTGAAACCTTCCGGTGTGAGGTCCTGAACCTTCGCCTCCCTCGGACTGCGTATGCGGGCGTTAATGAAGTTTGCAATTTAATATCACGTCTGGTATCTGGTAATGTCTATACCTCCTAGCTCTTCGCTAGGCTACTTAAAGCCGTACCATTCCGGTACCAGCGGTGATAACCTTCACCTCTCCGCATTTCGGATGTACCAGCAAAACGGCACGGGGAACAAGGGGGCAAAACTTTCCGTTAATCGATTGGTGATTAAGGATAAGCTACGGCTCATTATTGCAGCCCTGTCATCGATCGGAAGCTAGGCAACAACCGTTCCACCGTTGCTAGGATGCCGCCGGTTGGTTTGAGAGCTATTCTACACCGAAGGAGAACGCTTCCTACGCTAGCAACTAATTCTCCCCAGAGGGAAGGCGACGCGGGCCGGATCCCTCTTGCGCCGGGAGGGAGGTATCCAATTTCTTATATCGCTCTCGACAATCCATTAGTTCCATTTCGGTAGCCCGGGTGCTCGCTGCCCTGGCTGGTTTCGACACTTTTTGGAGCACACGCCCCGCACTCCCCAGATTACCTGGAGGGCGCCCCCTTTGCCGCCTTTTGTTTATCTACTCCGATCTAAGATGGCGGTAGGCCGACAAATGGTTGTGAAAGTTGACACGCCCTTTAGGGCGCTCGTTTCGTGCAATCTATACCGGTTGCGGATTGTGGACTGAAGCGAATTTCCTTCCCATTAACAGGTAGAGCCTGGAACCTCTGAGGAGTGTTAGGTGGCAAGGAGGGAGATTTGGTCGCTCCGTTTCCCCTCTCCTCACATAGCTACAGAACAGCCTTTGGGCGCGCTTCACTAGTTGTTGGTGGTTTCTGCACAAACACACACACACACACACACACACACGCGTCTATCGTGCAGGAAACGACTGTTTGGTTCTTATCTGCGACTCGGCGCTTATCGCCGCCACCCGAATGGCGAGCGATTGTTTCGTCCTTTACGTCGGCCCTTGGCAATGGCAATGTTTCGATTTCGAAACACTCCCTCCCTCGGCCCATCTCCCTCGTTAAGTCGACCACCAGCTAACTTTTCCGTTTTCCATCCACCCCGCCCGCGCACCGGTGGTTCTGCTTCGTTCGGCACAAAATTAGCCAATAGCCCTCCCCCCACCCGGCACCCCCAGCCCGATGCCAACTGTGCGATAGCGTCGGATTTACGGTGGAAAAGGTAATTACCGTTCGGCGTTTCCTTTTTTTTTTCTTCCATTTTCCCGATGAGAAATGTCGTCGAACCAAGCGACAAACCCATCAACGATTCGCAGTTTGCAGACACAGGAGTCTTTGGAAGCGCGTCTCGCTTTGACCACACGCACATGCCGGGGAAAACGGAAAAACAAGGAGGAAAGTAAACCTGGGTGACACACGCAGATGGCGCAGCTGGGTCGGAGGGAAAATGTTTCCCACTCACCGCAAGCAGCGGCTGGAAATTCGAGCACCGAGCACCGATGACCGAGGGATAGCGGGAGGGGAGGGGCGAAGCGAATTTTCCAAAAACCGCCCCGCGTTCCATTCCCGGGCCCGAAATTAGGCAGAAAGTTTCGGGGTTTTTCCGCGTACAGCGCCATTCGGTTCGCAGCTGGTGGCCGCTTTTCCGCTTACCATTTCGCCGTTTTCCCGTTCCCGTTGGTGTGGTCAATTGGGTTCCATTATCGTGATGAAAATTACCGCCATCGCCGCCTTCCGATCGGGTTGGGGGGGGGGGGGGGGGGGGGGGGAGAAACTCCTCCGATGGGGGTGGGAGCTTTGCATTTGAAATTTATATGAACGCTTCGGGAAGATAATGGGAGGCACGGCGAAAGAGAGAGAGAGCGAGAGAGGGAGGGAGGAAGGGAGTGAGAGGGGAGTGTGCCCAGATGCGGTCGGATACGCGCGCCTTCCGTATCAACGCGCTTGCGGTGGAAAAGCCTCGACCGAGCCGCCTCAAAAGTACACTTGATGAATTAATTAACGGAGAGTAATCTTGTTCCCACGCAACGGGGAACGGAAAGGGGGATGGAGGCACTTTTGCGGTAAACATGGACACCGATATGCTTGCTCTTCTATTGCCAGCTCGCTCCCTCCCTCCCCCTCTCTCTCTCTCTCGCGTTTGTTACTTGTTTGAAAAACCTTCGAGCGAGCTTTCTCCAAACCTTCCAGACGCCGTTCGGGAAAAAGGAGTTCTCGCAAGAAAAGCGTCCCTTTTTAATTAGCGCTAACAGCTACGCTAATAGTGTTTTATGCTCACACCGGCTTTCGAGGGGGCGAGCGGTTGCGGTTCCCCCCCGGTTCCCCCCATGCTAAGAAGCGGATTTTCACCCCTTTTTCACACTCACGCGCGCACCCCGAAAAAAAAAGGTCGAGAAGGGCACAAAGAGAGGGGGTGTGTTTGTGTGTGTGTGTGTGTGGTTATCAGTTAAGCTGGCGTGATATGTGAGCACTACTACGATCGACGCCTCCGCTTTGTTCGCACGCAGTACAACACACAATGTGAGCGACAAAGCACTGTTAAAGTTTCAAGAAATACTCAACAGATGAACAAGGCCGACTTTGACGATAAGCGGCTGCGTTATTGTAGTAGTGTTTATTATTGTTTATTATAAAATATTCTCCGTCCGCCGCGTGGACTTAACGAGAGCTTTATATTGATTACATATTGTACACACAAAACGTTATAACTTAACTTTAAGGTCGAATCCTATTCTTAAATGTGCTAATATTTATTGAAAAGTCAAAGTAACTCGCTAGAGTATTAAATATTCGAAACATCGCATTCATCGGGACATTTGCAGCACACAATTGTGTTGCATCTTGTCTCATGGAGTAGCCTGTGATGCCTAGCTGTCAAACGGGGGACTGTGAGGTGAAGACTGTCAAGTGAAGATGGAGCGTCGATACTTCCGAGCAATAGTCCTGCAATGAATCTTGCTTGATGATTGCGCCGACGTATTGCTAATGATTCTAAACCTAATAACTGACAACGTACATTGTATGGGGGTAACCTAAACGCCTAACAAGACTGCAATATATTTAAGATGCCTATTTCTATAAGTTATATAGAAAAACAAAACCAAACAAAAAACTTTGGATTGATGTCCCCCCCAATTCTGTTCGCGAGGATTGTTTTTGGATCTAGCGCTGCTGCACTGTTTACTTTTCGTATAGGAGTTTGACAGATCGTGCCAAGAAAGCTGACACTTCACGTCTTTATCCCAACAGCGCCCGATAACTTCTCGCCGTGGTTGGTATTTTTTTGCGCTTTTTCATCCTTTGTTTACTTTTTGTGTAGGATTTTGACAGATCGTGCTGACAAAGCTGACAGTTCGCGTCGTTATCTCATGATAACCTCAAATATGTTGGTCTGAGAGAACACAGAAAACTGTGAGGTAAGAAGTTTTAGCACGCACACACTGCAGGGATACGGCGCGTACAGACACTATCCCGTGGGGAACCTGGCTTGTGATTCATTGCATCCCGGATTCCAGGCTCGTTAACTCGAGCACTCGCGTTCGCTTCCTTTCACCTGCGTCACACCTCAGCTGGCGTTTCCCAGGACTCCCACCCACCAGTGTGTGTGTGTGTGTGTGTGTGTGGGTGTACGATTCATTAATGTTGGCGGCATTATAATCGCATCAAAAGCACATCAACCGTTTATCCTCACTCATTCGCCAAAGCGGGTGCGGCCCGCCATTTTGCGCCACTGGAAAGGTAGCGAAAAAGGAGGGGGGGGGGGGGGTGCGGGGTAGGGTGGGGGGGGGGGGGGGAAGAAACCCAATCTTAGCCGTCGCCTGTGGTGCGGTATGGGTAGTGTGGCTGTAGTGTGGTGTGGTGTTCTTTTAATGATGGCTCCGGATCTCAAGATGGTGCGCTGTTGATATAGGAGGCTGGGTTTGCTGCTCGCAACGGGTTTTCGGCAGCAGACTGGAGGGGATGAGGGGTGGAAACCATTCAACCTCGTTAGCGTTAGCTGCGTCTCCCCCGCCTCCAAACCGATATTAAATGGTTCCGCGTAGATTGTGTGCTGTGTGCACGGACACTTGACAGAAGTGGGTACTCCACCCGAACGCTCTTTACGAGCTTGTTGCTACCTAGTCGATTGACTTGCGGGGCGCGCCTTTTCATACACTGAACTTTGTCGAATGAGTCATCGACGAGTGTCAGGGAGGAGACACGGAGACGCGGGGCGTTTGTAATTTGTTTTGACCGACGCCATTAACCTTCCGCCGCGCCGAAGGGAAGACGATTTACGAGCACTTTTGTAAATATCCTTTTGTGTGCAGGGGTGTGCTAGGGGAGTGTCGGGGAGAAAATCTATCGCCTGCAAATTGTCCCACCCACACTAACTAGCACACATTGCGATTTTCCATTTTGCGTGCCGGTGCTGGTACGGCTACAGATAGGCAAACCAGAACAACTACCAGAACTGCCGAGTCGAGTGATGACTTCTCCGGCTGCTTCGCATAGCAACAAGTGAAGCTGGCGTACGCTGTCACGTCCGTTCCACACACCAGCGTGTCCGGCATGTGTAGCATTTAGCAGCGTGGTTACAATGTATAAATTAATTAAATTACTATCATGTCAGACTATCTTGGGCACCTCGTTGCAACACTCCGGGTCCAGACCCGTCGGACATGCGATGCTTGTTTCCGACCGTGTCCTACACACCAGGTATCTGCCGGTCGGGGCCCTCACGCCTCCCCCGAGGGGTTGAGAAATCGCTGCCGAGCCACTTCTCGCTCGTGGAAACAAGTTCCGAGAACTCGGAGTGGACCATTCTGGCATAGGGAGATATAACGCAACTCCCATGCTCCCGCCTTGCAGTTTTGGTTGACGCTAGCGTTCATTATCGCTGCGGTATCTACAACCGGGACTACCCTAGAGAGTCCGTGTGTGCGGTAGGATTTTGCATCCAATGGTCGCTTCCAATTAAGACGGATCGAAACCGGCCACACGACCGTAGTGCGAAATAGATTGAATTTGTGAATCAATAAACATACGACACTACCCGGAAAACACGGCGAGTTTCGACGCTAAGCTGGAGCTAGGGACCTCTACTGCTTCGCCTTGTGTGGCTCCAGGCCGTGGAGTGCGTAGCCAGTATGCATCACTGCCTTTTCACGACTTCCGGTCACTCCGAAGACTTCGTTCGCGATAGGCCAAGCATCGTATTACACGATGTGACGCTGATGAGGGCGATACAGTTTGCATTACTCCGTTGGGAGTGTCGTTGTTAAGGGGTTATACCTAACCGTGGTTTATACCAGCCAACCGGGACACCCTAGAAAGGGTTGTGTTCAATACGTTGCCCAAGTTCCCCGTTACATTGTCGCTCGGACGTTGGTCAATCGAACAACAGAGGATACTTCCATGAATGCATTTATCTATTTGATTGCAAACCCAGGACGGTTCTGCTGCTTCTACGCAGAACTACTCCTACCCCTCGCCGGTGCGGTGCCTCACAAGTGTCAAAAAGGGTGGATCATGTCCACCGTGGATGGGTTTTTGCCGCAATAATTTGATTTGTTTGTAACCACATTTGGTCGCACCATCGAAATCAGCCGCAACTCAATTCAGGAACTGTCTGTTTTTTTTCCGGACGTTGCAGTCAGCAGTTTTCGGTTCGTACCTTTAACGCCGTGGAACCTCCAGAGTGGTCCAGGGTCTCACATAAACGACCGGAACCCGGGGCTTTGAGGTTGCCTAATTGAATGAAGGATAGCCGGTTTTCCACTCCTAGTTGACTCAGCCGCTTCCCATTCTGTGCATTGCGCATGGGTGCAATCCATCAAGGCTTCCCATGCCGTCGGCAAATGAGAACCTTCCGTGTGCGTGAGCATGCCAGTGAGAGTGAGGGGTACGAGACTCCATTAAGGCGAACACGAATGAAGGTGTAAAATTTTAATAACTTTCTTCATCGCCATCGCTCATCGGTTAGGTTCATCAGCACATGCCTACCTACCCGCTATGTCGAGGGAGCTTCAAGTGGAGTGGAAGCAACTCGGTTCCAGCTAGCTTGGAATGGCTTAGGTCCCCCTGGCGACCGGGATAGACTTCCAGCTCCAGCGATGCTGGATCGTACGTGGTTGTTCGCCGGTAGCGCTACTCTTCTGCTTCCTGCCGTGTGTGTGTATGTGTGTGTATGTGTCCGACGAGTGACACTGATACCGAGTCCGGCCCAGTCGAGCGTACGAAACTCATTAAGTTTCATTAATATCTTACTATTTAATTTGCATCTCATTCTGCAGCTTAGTGGTGGCTCGTACGCCTTCATAGAATATTCTTATCCGCTCAGATTGTTCCCAGAGCAGACCTATTGGTCGGGAAGGGTGGGAGGAAAAGTGGCAGCGATGCCAGTGTGTGTGTGTGAAATGCCTACGAGAGCAGTTTGTAGTGGTGTCAAATTTTAAGCGCTGTCATCAAAAAACTGAAGGCCAGCATTGAACGAAACGTTGTAAGCAATAACGTCAAATCAAAAGATGGTTTCAAGAAGATGAATCCTTTTATTTGTCACTGAGATCCTGGAGATTGGAGATCTAAATAAAACGTTCCGTTCGATCATCAGTATTTATTGTGTAGACACTAGCCATACGCAGACCACAGTTCGCGTGTAGATGCGCAGATATTTGAAGCTCTATAGATTGCATAGTAATGACAACATTTGAAGACTTTACGAGATGTGTCATCTGGATTCATTCAGATTACACGGATATCCAACTGGAGCACAAACTCAGTGTGCGTAAGGAAGAGGACAGTCTTACATCTCCTAAATCTCATCGCTGTGGTGCCTACTCCATTATAGCTCCTCACCCCGGGGGACTAAAAACCCTTGTGGGCATATCTGCAGACCAACTCCCAAAGATAGGCGAGATGTTGGACGACTTGGAAGTGGTGACCGTCGTTCAGCACAGGTTCAACTAAATCCCATACAACGATAACGCAGGATGTCTAAAAGGAAGCCTACGCTTGTACTCTACAGCGCAGCCTCTTGAGGGTTGAGGGAACCTAATCTATCATCCAGAAGACTTTGGTAATTATTTGGCAAATTTCGTTCAGGAAACTTAACACCCAACCATATTCGGTAAGCTTTAAACATGAGGTATATAGTTCGATTTAAGCGATTTTGTACCTCAGGGATCGGAATTGGTTTTCAGCGCTGCCCTGTCGGATGATGTGATTTAACAAAGCGACAACTTCCCGGGGCAAGGTTAGAAACTAAGTGGACACAGTATCCTCCTAGTCTGTCCCTCCAGCAACAGTTGCAATCTGCCCCGTAGTAACAACTTTGTCGAAATATAGCGTCGGTACCCTAAACGTGACGTTCCAACGCCCAAAGCACGCGAACTTCGGCACGACCAGACAATCCCGTCAGGTGCAGCACAACCCCGGCAGCGAAAGTCGAACAGTCGCGTTGCCATGGTTCACTCTAACGAGTTTTTCCGGCCAGTTGCCACGCGAATGCCGCAGGTACTTTGTCGGCTAATCTAGGGCCCCACTTGCTTGCTTGGGCGGAGGCACCAACAAACGTCGGCGTGCTCGGGTGGACAAATGTGATACCAGGTGTCGGTGGTTTCACGCCCCGTCCCTTCTGTTACCTGCGGCGAATGTTGGTGCCCAAACGTGAAATCGGATTACCTGGCCGGTGCACCGGGACGTGTTATTAACCTACTTTTATGATTTGCTTCGGTTGCCAACTTGGGGAATGGAGACGGGATGGGGAACGACTCTTCCGGGAAATTTGGAGACATTCTGACGTGTGTCGAGGTACTCCATTCCATTGGGTTTTGAACACAAGCTAGTTGAAACCCGGTGATACACATTGTGTATCATTAAGAATGAATAAACAACATTCTAATGCTTGGTTTAGAGATCTTGTTTACCTTCAAAATAATTGGCGGACCTACTGACGCTTGACGCAACAAAGTACACTGTTGTTTTGCCTTCATTTGTATACTCAGAAGATAGTATTTAGTAGACATTCTTCAGTTTTAGAGGCTATCAGAGTATCAGAAACTGCGTAGTTAACTCTAAAAGCACGATCTTAACAGGCACAACGTAGTGGGGCGTGTACAGTGCCATTTTGTGTTGATGTTTCCTCCTACAAACATCCATCCGAGCGGAATGGTAGCTATCGTGTTCGTCCCCTTCCGTTGAGGGATAACTGCGGAGGTCCGCACAATATCCGCCCTAGTGGCACAACCTTTCCCATATAAGGTAGGCGGTATCTTCCTAATCCACGGCTTCGAGCGCTTGACAGACGGATCAAAACGAAACCTTACCGCCGCATGCAAACGCATATCAATCGATTCCTGACGTCGGCCGTCCGGATCGAACCACCGGGAGGGGGGGGGGGGGGGAGGGGGGGGGAGATGGACTGCCTAGCGGGGTCAGGGAAATTCCGCCGGATCAGTAGATTTTCCGCCCGAGGCATCCATTTCAATTCGTCCCGTCAACAAATCACCCGCAAGCCGCATCAATCTTCATCGGATGGGCGGATTCTGCGAGGGGGGGGGGGGGGGATAGTGTAAAGGTTCAAGTGCACCATCTTCCTTATCTCGTGCGCCTGCGGCTCATCCCCCCTCCTCGGGCGCCCCGCGGATGAAGGAAAAACGGGTGACACTCGACTTGACCGGTGTTTACGACTCGCTTGTACAGCGTGTTTGGCGTTGGGTTTCGCCAGCTCTCGCGTGGCGTTGTGGAGGGAAGATGGGAAGTAGTGCGACCGGGGGGGGGAGGTAGGATGATGAAGTGTATCCATAGCGCTTCCGGGCGCAGCTCCGAAAACCGTCCCATTAACTCCCATACCCGACGAAGCCCGCGGGAGGATTGGGGGGCTTAACCATGGGGAAAATGTATCCTAACGAGGGGAAAATTTATGTTTCGCTTCCGCACCGCCTGCCGCACACCAGCCAACCCAACACCCGTCCAAATGATGTTGGGGAAAATTTGTCTTCGCTCGTGTTACTGCTTGGTAATTAATATTGAGTGCACCGTAAGCACTTCGGTGTGTTATCAAAGGGTTATCAGAGCTTCCAAAAGATGGATGTCCTCGATGCGTGAGAAAACAACTTTAGATTAATGATGATCTTTAATGTGTGCTTCTGTTTTTAAACAGGATTAAATGTTTACACTCATCAACCGTGTGTCAGAAACTGGTTTAATCGATTAATTATTCTAAAAAGTGTGACGAAAAATTGATGACGATATCTAAAATGGATTTGCAAATGAGTTAATGACGGTAACAGGTGCTTGTGTCCTTTTCAAACCAATGTATGTGTAGAAAAGACTAATAAAATTCTTAAAATAATTATCTAACAGCTATCGCATCTACAGTCTTATCTTAAAATCTCATCTAATACATCTTAGAGGGGTTTTAAACGATTGGAACTTTCATTTAACAGCAAACTGTCAAACACTTATTTCCCTCATGTGAAACCCAACTAAGCATGTCTAAACGCATAATAAGAACTAACAATTTTAGTTTTACAAATAGAATATCACTTAGTGAAATTTATTTCACAGCAATCAACGTTTTTTGACAGCTTTGAAAGAAGTCTATAGTATAAAATGATCGTTAAAAGAAATAATCAGTTGTATGCGATTTAAGTTCACTCGCAGGCTTCCCAACTCTAAATGAGTATTTTTATTGATTTTAGAATTGAAATAATATAGCTAATTTACAATTCTGCATAATTTGTTGTTGTTTGTGAGTCTTTCGGAAACTTTCAGTCAACTGAAGTGAAAGTTTCCGAGGAATGAATGTTGCTGTCATCTACATCTCGAGATGAAATTGCAGTTGAACATTACATGTGATTTTCTAGCATTAAATACACTGAATAATTATTTATGGTTTACAAAAGTTGTATTAAAATAATTACGCGTGTAAGTTTAGAGTTGAAAAATAACAAAAAAAACACAATTGAACAACTGTTCACAAGGATAAAATTATAGAAATATAGTTCTCATTTTTATAAGTTATAAACTTTATGGCATACTTCGTTTTAGGGCTGACTGCCTCAAGCAAGCGATGATCAAAGCGTAAATAACAATGTTGTGATGCGTTTTGCAAACAAGGTTATGATGGCTGCTGCAAACCGTTCACAGTGTGCAGTTACCGTAGTTCAACAAAACCATCGAGCTGCGCAACCACAATGGAAGGAATTCAAACCGCTTCAAATCGAAGGAGGAAGGCCTCGAAGCATCGAACAGACGGCGGGAATCGTCGGGTAACAGGCCGGGTTGGCTCGTGGCCGAGCATGTTCCGCATTCTACTCGAACCCGATCCCGAACGTACATCATCCGTGGCGCTGCGTCAGAATGCCAGACGACAATACTAATCACGGGTGACACTGCAGCTGTGTTAATTTGCATTCATACCCGGCCCCCGGGACGATCGGGTCCAGTGGTCGTCCACCCCCTGCTGCGTTTGCGAAATCGGTCCGAAACTAGCCAAGCGGCTAGATCGGACCCCTCGACCGGCCTTTCGGGAAAAGATGGGCTCCACCCGGGTTTCGCTCTCCAAAATCCCGGCAAGAAATCCTTAAACCTTCCTCCACCGCAAACATACTTCCCTCCCCCGGGAAGGTTATGGTGCGGTAATGTTTGCTCGGGTTAAAATATGGCATTGCCAGGCGCGGCACGACCAGCTGCGACACCGACCTGCCATTCCAGAGCTGCTTTCGTTTTCGCCCCTTTTTTCCCTGGATGCTCCATGCGAGAAGAACATGCGAGCCTGGTCGGCGTACGATAGGCCGAACGGCAAACACCGACGCAGCATCTTGCAGGTGCGCACCGAGCGACGGTGATGATGATGTCACTTTTTAAGACAAGCCCTCCATCCCCCGGTCTGATAAAAGCATTCGCATGTTGTTAAGCCGAATGCAAACATCGGCAGCGGGTGTCTTCCCGTGCTGGTTTCGGTCGTGCTACGTTTTTTTTTTCCACAAGGTGGAACATGTTTACCTGCCGCTCAAGATACGAATCGATGATTATTTGGTTGATCTTTTACATCAGCTAGGTCTACTACTTACCTTTTTTATTATAATTGCTAAGCACACAGCTGTGTTGGAGTCTATTTCAGTAGGATAATCACCCTAACGTTGTCATGCGAGACACACCATCAGTTAATATGAAAAGTTTTTGTTTTAAATTATGAAAATAAAACACAATATCATATAAACATATACAAAACCAATAAACATTGAGCTACGTAACGAAAACAAAACTCATTTGCTTCAATTATAAACCCCGTTACAGAGCAAGCACAAAACAGTCAAATGACTTACTGATGAAATGTAAACCAAACGTAAGAAAAGAAAATTTTTTTATAAGCAATAACGGAACATAGAAACAATCTTTTCCGTTCGCAAAAACCCTTCGAAGTGCGTGAATGACGAAATACAAACTCATACAGTAAAATGAATAACTGATCAAACGGAAACCAAACGTAAGAAAAGAAGAATTTATGGTAGGCAATAACGAAACAATCTGTTCTGTTTGCAAAACCAAACCCTTCGAAGTGCGTAAATTACCAAACAAAAACTCAAACAGTAAAATAACGAATAACTGATGAAGCGCAAAACAAACGTAAGAGGAGAATAATTTTTAGCAAGCAATAACGAAACAATCTTTTCTGTTCACAAAAAAAAAAAACACTTCGAAGTGCATCAATTACTTAACAAAAACTCAAACAGTAAAATAACGAATAAGTGATGAAACGTAAACCAAACATAAGAAGAAAAGAATTTTTGGTAAGCAATAACGAAACAATCTTTTCTGTTCGCAAAAAAACCCTTCGAAGTGCGTAAATTATCAAACACAACGAGCAAAAGTAGGAAAGTCGGTGATTTTGTTTTTCGGAACGCACATTAGAGCAAAACTCGTGCGCCATATGAAAGTAATCGGGAAAATTACTAACCGACCTTAATACACTTCGATGTGTTTCTTGCTCGGAAAAAGCCGCCCTCGCTCGATTGTCCCTTGAAAGTTTTGTAAGTTTTTCAACGTGCCGGCAACATATTTCTCTGCCGGTTTTGTTTTTCCTCACGCCTGTTTTTTTTCTTCTCGCACAGCCTTAGAAAAAGGAAAATCTTACCCGGCGTACTTGGAAACAACTTATATTGCGGGGGGAGTGAGTATCGAAAATCGATTCGATTGTTCTGTCGTGCTCATTTTGTTCATGCTTTTTCGCTGTTGCTTTTCGTTCCGCAGCTACTCGACGATCATAAATACATGTAGACGGCTGTCTCTCCCTTCCCCCCACCCTCCAACGTGTCACGGCTGCTGCACCATATTTGTCGTATGTTTTATCAACTTTAACCCATAAAAATAAAGCGCCTGCTAGGGGAGCAGAAAATGCCCATCTTTCCCTTCCCACCCCCCACCTCGACAGCTGTCACCGAGTGTCCGCGAGTGCGATGTTGATCGTCGGCGACCTTTCCCGCCACGGTGTGCGCCAAAGACGGATGGTTATATAAAAAGGCCGTTTGGGGAGTTTCGCCAACCTCCTCCCCACCCGACGTTGCTGTTGCGACAAAAAAAAAAACACAACTCTCTTCCCGCGTACCAGACGGTGTCAGACAATGTCGAAACCGCCATTCCCGTTCCGATCCGAAGGGCTTTTTTGGGACGAATGGATGCTGCACTGCCGGTGAAAGTTTGGGAACATCCATATCCTCCAGCGGTGAAGGGGGGTCGGAGGGAAGGGCGGCCAAAAATGAAAGCAAAACGGATGGCACGATAGTAGGGGGAGGGGAGGGGGGGGGGAGGGCAAGAACCCTCATCAAAATCAGTTCAACTACTCCTATGTTTGCGTGGATCGGCAGCATGCTCTGACCTTACGCCCGATGACCTCAAACGTCGCAGGGAGATAAACGGATGTACGGGTGGGGTAGGGGGGGGGGGATGTTTGACATCGTCCGGATTAACGCCAGCAGGGCCAACACCGGTTTCTTTTGTGCGGTGAGATTGATGCTCGTAGCAGATGTGGGCAGTAAGTGGAACAAACATTAAGATATGTGTTATCGGCAAGCTACGACTATTTAAAACTTATACACTTCCATTACTAATAGAACTGAAATGCAAAAGAGTTTATAAACCATATAACAAACAATACAACGACGCAGTACAAATACACGTAAAGCATGTTGCAAGAAGGAACTTTGTTTAAATAAAACAATCTCTAACTTCCATTTGTCAAACGAATTGAAGAGCCCAAAACAAAAATAAATTTAATTCTGTTTACTGTTACCTAACATCCAGCTCTTAAAATAGTATTTATGCATTATTTTAAAATTCAATATACCTCAAACAATAAGTTTAGATAAAATAAAAATAATACAATTGCAATCAGAATTAAACTTTTTTTCTTCGAACGAATGATTCCAATTTCGATTCCGTTCCTCGAAACACACATTGGATAATTAGAGCGAACAGCGATTGTACAAGTGCAGTTCTTTTCCATTTCGAACTGGGAAAGCATGTGGAAGGTTCTCATTTTCCGTTCCGAGGAGGAAGGAACAGAATGGAAGATCGGGAAAACTGTCGTCGGGATTATTGAGCCCGGCTGGCTTTGAACTTTCGTCGTTGTCAGCTGGCGCCCGGTTGGAAGGCAAACTTCGTTCAATCCTGTTCCACCCCTCGGGGAGGGGGGAAGGCTCCCGGGGATGGAAATTACCGCCGGCATGCGGTACGTTTGATCTCGATCGTGGGAGTGTGGCGTAAGCCAGAAGGGAAAAGGGGTTGACTCAAGACAAGAGGTCGTCTCGGCTGTGCCGCTAATGCAGGTGAACTAACCGATGCAAGCCGTGGAGCACGTACACCACGCGAGGGAGAGGGTGAGGACTTCAAAATGCAGCTGGAAGTAGTGCCCTGGCTGAGGGGGGGCGGACAAGACCTAGCAAACACTTCGAGGACGCTCGAGTCGGCTCCACACAGATAAACAGAAGAATACTAATGGATCCTTGCACTTGCACCCCCCTTTATGCATCATTACTTTGTGCTGTAAGATAAACTTGTGTACGGAAAACCTTGAATAGTCAATTAGTAGGGTTTTTGGGTGAGACGATGCGACGGAGAGAGTTTGAATCGTACTCCGTATTCATCGCCCGAACGAACGAAGACAATTCCGAAGCTCTGGAACGATACGGTTTACGAGGCATGCAGCAATGAATGACAATTTCGTTTACCAGGGTCGTGTTTTTGACAGCTCGCTCGGTAACAAATAATGTGTCTTTAACCGAGAAATACAAGTGGTGAAAGCTAACCTAATCCATTTAGAAACACACAACATGTACAGTTGAACAAGATTATTAGAAAGGAAATAAGGAGAACTTTGGACAATAATTTTAAATATCTCACAAATTATGAATAATGAATTTCAATAAAGCTGAAAAACGAATTGCATATTTTCCTGGAGAAAGACTAGTCTCATCTTTTTGATCACGAGAATAGAAAACCAAAAGAAACTTTTCTATCTTTAGTTTTGCTATCTATAAATTTTCAAGATGCAACTCTCTTAGCTCATTGAAAACTGCTCAACAATTAATCTTTGAAATTTGAGAATTTAACCCTTTGCTTTCGAGAGCGTTTTCGCATGCGCGAACCAGCAGCTCGAGGTGCGCGGACTAAGCGGCCGCAGTGCAATGAACCTTCAAGGGTTCCCTTCATACTTAAACAAAAATTCTAGAAACTTCATCAATGTTCTGCAATGATCGAAAAGTAATAAATTGTAACCGATGAATAATGGATAATTTTACTGCATCCTATAAAAAATATTACCAAGAACCATGACCAAATAATGAAAGGATGGTCTGGTATGTAATCAGAGTTGAAGAGTATTAATTGGAAACAAACATGCATTTGCATGAAATCAACCAAATTTTGGAATATATCAAGTAATTTAAATGCAAGTAATGTATTTTTGACCTGTCCTGCTAGATATAGTCTTTGCAAAACGATTTACGTGTTTAAACAAATATTTTATACGAATTTTAATGGGTGAAGTAAAATTATATAAGTTTTTACTCTGAAAAATGATTGAGAATTGTAAGACAAGATTGATAAATTCAAGTTTCGAGGAGCCAGCCAGTAAACTTATTGATTATAGGATAAAAGTAATATCTAACATTGACTTTTTTGAAAAGCATATAAACAAGACGGAAATTTATCATTTTTTTACAGTATTGCGCAGGGGCCCCTGTTTACTTTACCGTTTAAATAGCGTAGAAAAGTTACGTAGTTTATTTATTAATTCATCGTAAATATCAAAACGTCACTTTGAACGCTGAAGTGCATAGATCAAGAACTGCAAATTGAGTACGACTTCATCAGCTTCAACTGGCTTGGCGCCGTATTGGCGTCGCTCGAGTGGAAAGGGTTAAAATTTATTGAATATTTTAGTTTTTTGCAGTTGAAACACTGCGGATGCTGTTGAAGAATTGTTTGGTCACCATTTTTTTAAAATCATCTACATTTTACAATTGAAACACCATTTACTAACACAAATATGTCAAGGTGTATCCACCAGAGATATACAACAAGGTTTATACAACACGCCGTTTTAAATATGCCGTTATTGTGTCTATTAAATTGAAATGGTTTGGTAACTTTTCAGACGATTTGCGTAAAAAAGGCTCCGATTACTTTGTTGACGGGTTTCAACGTTTACGCTTTGAAAGCTTACAGTGTATTAGAGTTTATGTAAATAAGATTGCAGCAAATGGTGAACCGATTCCAGCGTCTAATGAAATGAAGCAAAGTTATTGGTGGCTTTGAAATTCAATCCTGTTATGCCCTGCGCGAAGAGCTCTATGTCCACCGTTCTTGCCCTCTTGGATGCACAAAGTACACAACACTTTAGCACACATACACAAACACACACCACAGTCATCGTTCCTGTAACGGGAGGAACGTATGGTTTTGCAACAATTTTTCACCGTCAAAGTTGTTTGTCGTCGCCAGCAGGTCACTTTTGGGGGTGGAAAACTAAGGGGTGAGTAAAACGGGGAAATGGGGGAAGGAAGGGGAGGAGGGGGAGGGGGGGGGGGGCGTAAAGTAACCGTAACCGAGTGCGCGTCGAAGGAACGAGCGGCCCACTCCAGCAGCCACCGAACTGCATCCGCGGGAAGGTGAGCGTTTTACCCGTTTGGCGGCAAGGAAAAGCACTTGACAGAAGATTCACTCAAGGACGATGCAAAAGTTTTCCTCTTATCCAAAAGGGGGGGGGGGGGGGGGGGGGGAATCGTTGCACCTTCACGGGGAAAAGCACGGTCAAAGGTGAGCGCTTACGCCGGATCCGCAGCGTGAAATGCAGAAGACGAACCGAATGTCACCCGTCCGTAGTTGGCTTTCCCACCCACTCTCTCTCTCCCCCCCCCCCCCCCCCCCCCCCTCTCTCCCACTAGTCGACATGTCTTTCCCGAAAAAAAAAAAAAAAATGGTTACGAAACGATACGAAATCGACGCTAATAGCAACGAGCCGGCTGAAGGGTCCTTGGCGAACGAAAACTCTTCAACGGTTGTTTTATATAAAACGTACAACTTTCCCACAACCTCGGTCCCCACTTCCTAGCCTCCTCTTCTTCTGTTCTCACCCCTGGTCCTGGGGTCGCGGGGGGAAAAGTTTTTTCCACTTCAAGATGTTTTCGTCTCCGTCACAAAACAGTGATGCTTCCGCGTTGTTGTCCCTTGAAGATGCTACCTCGAGCTTCCGGGGGTGTAATTAGGTGGCACGCGGCAAGCGGGGAGGGGGCCTTGATCTCGAAACGCACTGCAGTGTTTTGTGCCCGGAAGTGTCTCCACCGATGGCGGGGTTTTTTGGGCGGTTCCCCGGGAAACTGTTTGCGTTTGGTTGGAAAATATGATTACACACAAGAGGACAAGCAGGGCCACCGAAATGCATCGTACCGGAACACTCCCCGCACCGCCTGCAGGGTGCCGGTGCCTAATGGGTCGTAAATAAAACATTCCCAATGAAATGCATGTGTTTATCGAGTGACCGAAGGCTGGACAAACAAACCAGGACTGGTTTTTCCGACAAACGAGGGGGTGGGGGCGTATTTGCGTATCGGTTGGCGGCGGGTTAAACACACACTCACACACACACACAGCCAGGCCCGCGATGAAGTTGAGTGTGTTCCGGTCGGAAATAATAATTCCCAGCGCCCGCTTCGTGGCTTCACGGAAAACGATGGCCGGAAAATGGGCACTTTTCGGGTGGGAGGAAGGGGTGGGGGAGTGGGACGAGGGGGTGGGAAACCCCTGCACACTGGGTGCGTATTTGTTGACGATCTCGTCGGTGCCAGTAGATCTATTTAATGTTTCCGTGGCGATAGAAGCGTCGCTTTCCGTTCCGTTTTCCCCCTTTTTCCGCTGGATTCACGCAACACCGGCAGTTGGTGTGTGCGGTGTGTGAGGGGTGTTATTGATTTCGGGCCACACCCGGCGTGACATACGCGCCTACGAATTCGATTACGACGAGTTCCGGTGGCGCAACGTGGCCATTATTTGCACGTGGCCTACCACGATGAGTGCACGGAAAAACATCGAACATCGGATCGAACGTTGCGTCGCTGCGGAATGACTCTATCGTGCTGGCGCGGCTGCCGAAGCTGTGATAAAGCATGGCCACCTTCATTAGCACCAAACCAACAACGAGTCCACCCCTTAAATGGTTCCATAGAACTCCAACAATACAAAAAAAAGAAACCCATGACGATCCGGAAAAACAAATCGCCAGAACGGGCTTGCAGAGAGATATATGTAGGCTACTACTCGGATTATTTTCATCCTTTTCGCGCTTTTGGTGGCACCCAATCTATCCCGCAAAGCAAGCAACGTACCATCGTTCTGTTGCGGTTTAGTTTATGACCACTGCCGTCATCAATTTCTGATCTGTTCGCCAGTGGATGTTTTTCTCTCGTCAATTCTTCATTTTCCATTTCAGAAATGATAAATTTTTCATATTTCATATAGTAATTGTCATTTAATATTGGAGGCAAATTCAAAACAGAGTTGAATAACTATTAACGGGGTGCGTTTTGCGCTACAATTTTAAATGACGTTTGGAAAACAGTTTACGTTACACCTTTATGGATTTTCCAATGTTGTTTCGATACTTTTCGACAGTGGAAGAAATGTTAGAGAATCAAATTACAAAACTTTCTAGGATGAGAAATCAATGTTACATTTCCCGCTTTCTCTTTCTTCTCAACCCTTTCCTTGTTGTAACTTATGTTTTGATGCTTTAATGTTTTGCAAGTGATTAAGCTTATTTTAAAATGAAATATTAGTTTCTTAATGTGGAAAGCAACAACAAGACAATATTTCATATTATTATTTTTAAAATTAGTTCATATTTCTCTTTTAACTATTTGTTTAAATACTTGTGTATGTAGAATTTTGTACTTTCTCAACATACGTTCATTGCACTTTAAACAAATTGGTTTTATCATATTTGTTTCATAATTATATCCACAATTGTATTCCATGCGTGTAGCAGTAAAGTAAACATGTTATATTGACGCTTGATTCTTGACAAGATTTACAAGAATGTGAAATTTTATTTTAATAACAATGATTAAAAAATGGAAAAATAGTTGAGTAGTACATATACGGGAAAGTCGCTTCATATTAAAATCTCTTTTAACAGTTGCAGCGTACATTGTTACGAAAATAAGGAAGTGTGATATCGATAAATAATAAATAAATAAAAAAAAAGATAAACTTAAAACAATTGTAACTCACTGGAAACCCTTCCTCCCTGAAGAGTTGATTTGGGTTTGGGCTTTCGCTAATGGTAAAGAGTTGGAAGGTGGCTTAACGTTTGGTCCGCCATATTGATAAATGAATTTCTCCTAAAATTGAACCAAGAAAATTGAAATTCAAATTGAACTCGGAGTAATGGATGCGGATTGGGTTACGAAAAATGGTTGGTGCTGTTTTTTCTTTGGTTTGGGTAACAACAATTGGACACATTGGAGAAAACAACATTCGAAGTAAATCAACCGATTTTGCAGCCAAACCGCCGGGGACGAGGCGGCTGCGGCTGAAGTGACCGGATCGGACCGGCTCCGAACGTAAATTATGCGCATAATGTGCTGCAGCGTCGTCGCCGTCGGACGCCATCCCAGTTTTCCGCTTTCGCGGCAAAGCGGAAAAGCGTCGGACGCGCGCACGATTTCGGGTTCACCCGATACAAAGATGGGCTCTCCGATGGCCTAATTGAAGGCAAATTGAAAACGTATTCCCTGCTTGGGGTTGGGTCCGGGTTCCGGGGTATGTAACCGGAAATAAATTCGGCCCTTAAAAGGAAGCATAAATTTTTCCACCCGCCCTTCGCCGCCCCTTTTTTTCCGCAAAGAGTGTGCCCGTGTGTTTCGGTCTTGTTCTGCTGTGGGAATGTTGCTGAACCCCCGGAGAAGTCTCCGGTGCAAAGATGAAGGTGTGTGTGAGTGTAGTTATATCCTGCAGTCCGATCGAAGAAAAAAAAACAAACCACCTAACGGACACGACACCATGTGAGGGTTAAAAAAAACAGTGGAAGTAGATCTTTGTCGAGTGCAGTTGCAGAAACGAACGAACACAAAAAAAAATACACACACAAACACATACATATGGACCAGCTAGAACAGCAATTTTCCACATTCTTCCGTCCCTAAAGAAAAACAAACTTCATTCTCATTCGGTTTCATTTGTACCTGTCAGGGGAAAATAGAAGGAAAGATAATGGAAACAAAGTATGATTATTATTTTTCCAAAGTTTGTATTGATGCGGTTCGCATCCTAAAACTGTTATCCTCTTGCTTATATTGTGTGGAAAGTTTTGTAAAATAGTTTTCCGTCCCAGTAGCTAAGCAATGGGACTATTGTTGGTTAAAGTGAAACACATTCTTCAAGTAGTAACGCCAGCTTTCAACAACAACAAAACAACAAAAACACATACCGTTGCTTTTGAACTATATTTTCCCCAATCTAACAAACTAGTTTTACAAAATGGTGGCGCATAAAATGATTGAAAGAGAGGGAAACTAAAAGTGAACATATTTTCAATAAAAATTGTTAGACAAACTGAACAGCACACACGCAATAAAAGATCCACGAAGTGCAAGCCATAGGCGGAAATGGGACGGAAATGAAACGGAATGCTGGCCGATCGGTACCCGGTATTTTCACGCTTTTCCCCCACTCGGCGGTCGGATGCGTGCTATTGATTAAGGATTTAGCTTTCATCTAATCCCTCCCACCTGACGGCTGGTGGACGAGGGGGGAAAGATGGGAAGGAAAATTCGAGCTGGCGCTCGCCATTTCTGTTCCCAACTCGACGGTTGGATTTTCAGTGTCCGGGGTACGCTAAAGGGTGTTTGGTAGCGGTGCGATACAGAATAAATAAAATTGAACGACCGTAGAAAATTGATCAGAAGCAATCCATTTCGGGGGTTTGGGAAGACTGTTATCCTTCCTCCTATCTTCTTTTTCCCTCCCCCGAAACGGGGCCGGCGTCACGTTCGGCGGGTGTTTTTTTTTATTCTCTCTCGGCCAGCCAGTATTAGTACAAATTGTGTACAGTCAAATGAAGAAAACTCCACGCGCCCCTTTTGGTCGAGAAGGATGATGGAAACAATTCCGCTTCCCAATAGTAGTTTTTTTTGTATCTTTTGCCCCTCCTTGTAGAGGGGTTTTTGGGTAGAGGGAACGTGCCAGCGCTTTCCCTGCCCCGCGCCGATTGATTGGCAACGGCCCTTCGCACTGTTTGCAATTTAATTTTTGGATTTTCCCGATCTTTTATCCTTGCGCTCTCTCTTTTCGGTCGGACCTTCGGAACCGACGGACCTCGGGTGAGCGAAGAAGAATATAATATAAAGATTGGGGGAATGGGGGTGGAAAACGACTCCACCCGGAACCGCAAAATCTTTTTGGCTGCCCTTTTGCGGGTGCAGTGGGTTTTTTTCTTTTTTTTTTTTGACAGCCAAAGCGAAGCCCTTTCACCCCCTTGCCGAAAGTGTCTTAATTTCTTGCGCCTTCACGGATGATGCTTGATTCGCCCGGGTCGTGGACGAGCGGGGGGGGGGAGGGGGTTTGGAGGAAGGGCCGTCGATCGTCGTCGGCCGAAATCAATAAGCAATTCCGGGGCCGGCCGGGTCCGTGAATCGTAACAAATTTGCGGAATGGATGCGCGGATTGCGTGTTTTCATTTCCCGTGGTAGGGTTTTTTTTTTTTTTTAGCGATGAATAAGTTAATTTGGGCCTGATTTGCTAACGGGAAGGAGGGGGTGTTGGGGAGGGGAAGCGATGGAAGGGATAATTTGTTATCTTAGCCTTTTGGAACGAACGTTCTAGAGCGAAGAATTTGACAAACCCGTGAAGGGTGGGCAGGAATTTTCCACTTTTAATTAATAGTACGAAGGAAAAGGCCAACATAACCTCACAATCGCTATATATCATGAACGGCGTATATTGCTTTCATATCTGTACCTTACTCCACCCATCTTTATCGTGTCGTAGCTTTCACAAATATTATTTCCATGTCAAAAACAACAAACAGCTGTTATTATGATGTTTTTTGTTTCAGTATGATTAATTCATTTTAACTCTACTTCATTACTTTTCCAAACATTTATAAAAAAATCATTATTAATTGATTGATTAGCTGTATTGTTGTTTAGTTATAATTATATTGCTTCTATCTGTACCTTACTCCACCTATCTTTATCGTGTTGCAGCTTTCACAAATATTATTTTCAAGTTAAAAACATCAAACAGCTGTTATTATGATGTTTTTTGTTTCAGTATGGTTGATTCAATTTAATTCTACTTCATTACTTTTCCAAACATTTATAAAAAATCATTATTAATTGATTGATTAGCTGTAATGTTGTTTAGTTAAAATTATTAAGATAGGATGTGTTTCCATTTATTCATTTCCATTTATCTTGTTTTCTCTTTATTCTATAAATCTATCTATAAATTTCACCACAAAAGGAATTGACGCTGCTTACCTAATATTAAATATTGTCCTTCATATTCGAATTGCCTTCCATTTAAGCCGATAAATGTTCCAACCGTCTCCAATTTGCTCAATAGAATTTCCATTCTTTCGTTGCTAACTTTTTTTTGTTGTTATCTCTTGTGTTTTTCCTCTCGTTACATCTACATCTTCACCGTTCGAAGCGTTCCAGCCTCGGGACTTACGGAAATTGCATTGAATTCAACCGCAGTGGGCAGCATTGACAACCTATCGGTTCGTTTTCCACGCTTTCCGATTGCGCCGCGTTTTCTCCTTGTGTGTTCTCCCGTCCACTTGCGAGCATTTCGTGTTCAGCTTGCCACTTGGGTTTTTTTTTTTCTGCTGGCGAAAACAAACTGGGAAAACTATTCCCCTGCAAAGTGTGAGCACGATAGATGGAATAGAATAGAATTTTGCAATCAAATATTCGAGCGACCACCATCGGCAAACGGGGTTGCATTGTTTCCATTCCACACCGGGGAGAAGGTGGGGGGGGGGGGGGGGGGGGGGGGGGGAAAGGAAATTCTTCGGTCGATAGTTGGCCCTGGAAAATGGAGTTGTTGTTGTGGGCGCTCGCTTCCGCAAAAATTGACATCCAACCCCGGAGCCCCCCCCCCCCCCCCTTTCGGCTGGATTGCAATCGTTTTAATGGACAGTAAATATTTTCCCAATACATTTACTCGCCTTCCGCTTGGCACCCTCCCCCCCCCCCACCCCCCGCGTATCCGGAAAAATCTACAGCCCAACCGGGGTTTGCTTTCCCGAAAGCGATCGCTGCAGCTTTTTCCCAATATGGGGAGCTCATCGGTTGCTGCAACGTGATGGGTGTGTGTGTGTGGGCGTCCACTGGGAAGCTCTTCACAGATGGCTAGAGGCTTCAACCGCCGGAAAAACCACCGATCGACGGTGAGTGTCGAGCCTCGTCGGCTTTTTCCCAGCAAAACATCTGCACCCAACATAGCCGGGCGTGAGGGAAGAGGGGGGGGGAAATCGCTATTTGATATCGGAAAACTTCAACACACCACCCGCCAACACTTCGGGCGAATTTCCCAGACGGGTGGAGTGGTTGAGTTTTGCCATAAAGTACTTTCTATATGGCGCTACCCGATGGTTCCGTTTCGGGCAAGTCCCAGCTGCCGAGCTCTGGCGTGTCAACTGCTCATGGGATGATCCCGACCGGTGCCAAAAACTTTCCATACCGGAGGGAAGCGACACATATAGTGTGCCGTTTTATGACAACCCTTCGGAGCCGGTACCATTTCCAGGCAAACACGTTACCGAAAGCAACGATGCCATGAATTCGGCATTCTATCACGAACTACATCTTCTTAGCAAACAATTAAGACAGGTTTGAGGGGAGAAAAAAAAGGCGGTAAACGAGGCACTGTTTCAACGTTGTCCGTACCTAACCTTTCTTTTCCATTTTTTTACGCTCTTTTCTGAGTACGTGCAAGATGGCCTTTGTGATGAAGAGCTCCGCGAGGAGAAAACAAACGGACAAGCAACAAGAGCACCGAAACCAAAAGGATTAATTCATCTCGTTCTGCAAATCCGCGGGCGAAAACTAGAAAGGAAACCCACTTTACGCTAATGACATGCAAATGAAAGTGGAAAGCGGCGCCGCTGTGTGGGGAAAGAAATGAAGGTAGATTTTTTCAAAGAAACAGCTCGAAACAAAAAAAAAAAAAGGGATGCAAAAGTAAATGTCGCTTTAACACAACGCACAAAAGTTCGACAACTGGCCGGACACCAACGAACGAGCGGGGAAAGGCATGGGGGGGGGGGGGGGGGGGAAGATGGGAAACAAAAAGTGCAACAAACAATCAGACAGACAAACAAATGGCGAAACACATCTGCGAGATGGCAAGAAAAACAAACAGGAAAGGACAAACCAGCGCTACGGGAAACGAGTTGGTGGTGGCAAAGGGGGGTAGAGGGAAAGCCGGAATGAGATAAATGGTGCGCCAGGAAAAGTTAAGTTAAGATAAGCATAAACTAACCCCGGCTTCCGCTCTTTGCCGTCCTCCGTATTGTAATCTTTTCTTCCTTTCCCGCGTGCGAATGGAAAATCATATTGTATGCTCCTCGCCCAAAGGAGAAGCCCCACGGTTTTCCACGGCCCCAAGGTGTCCAAGGGAAAGCGGGAGGAGAACAACGAAGTGCCAACAAGTGCCAAACCGTTTTTGTTTTGTTTTTGCGAGGCGAACGGGATATATTTATTGTTGTCACCAACATGAAGCAACAACACACAACACATGAAAACACTTCTTCGTAGTGGTCGGGAGAGGCCATTGTACCGGCGGGGCGGGTGTTGTAAAAACTAGCAACCGGAAACGAATCGACTCCAGCGTTGACCGGAAAAAAGCACGATGAAAATAGCATCGCAACTGGGTCCGGTTGTCGGAAGGGCCGACTTCCGCGCACGATGGTCCTTGCGGGAACACTTCTGGTGGTCACTTTATTTTGTGATTTAATTTTAAATTAATCTTCACGTGGTACAACCACCTCGGTAACGATGGAAAACTAAAAATGTATTATGAAATGATAAATTGATGGAAGAATTTGTATGGTATTAATTTTTAATCTTTATTTTACGCTTAAAAATAACATATCCGTGGTAAATAAATTGGGACAACGTAAGTCCACACTGTGCACCCGCACGATGTTGGGCCTTAAGAAGCAGGGAAACACAATGCACAGTACACACACAAGTGCCAGGGAAAAGGCAATGGAACAGCGAATGGATTAAAAAGTGCCGCCTTTGCCCTACGGGGCACAATGGTGATCGAGCGAACAAGCCAGGTAAGCTTCGACCGGAAAGCAAAACACTAATGGTACGGCGCTAGCAAATCAACAGCGTTGATTTCGTAGAGCACTAGCGAGAAGTCGGTCTTGAAGGGCGAGTGCTTAGGGGCACATGTGGATTTTCTCGAGGAGGTGGAAAATGGAAGGAAACCGTTCCTCTGTTAAACAAACCTACAGCGGACTACAATGAATGGTAGCCTGGGAAAGAAAAGAAAAAGAAGGATATAATAACAAAGGGCAACGGGCAATAAACCGGAACCCGGCAAGGGTTGTAAAAATCAAGAGGCAGACCGATAAAGTAGCACCACCACCGATAAAGGTGCCCACTGTTTTATTTCGTCGACACTGAATTGCATGCACCACTCGGCGTACGGAACCGGATGCATTTGTAAGGCACTGGGAACAGCAACACTTGGCCGACACCGACCTTGGTTCACTCTGGCGTGCTTCCGTTCCAAACGACCAACGTCGGACGTTCTTACTTTTGCGCGGAAGAAGCCGACGCAGGAAGGAGGATGGAAGGAGGTAGTTACATATGTACACGGATGCAACAACGTCAGGCATGAATCAAGTAAGGCACACGGACACGAGTTGACGCTTCAAGGTCGATAAGTCCGTACCGCGTAGGGCTCTATTTTTAGCAACTAAAGCTACCGGAGTCACCCAAGGTGCAACCATGATGCTATAGAGCGGCCACAAGACTTGACGAAGGAGAGAACGGGAAAAATAGATAGAGGGAGGGAAGTTTTGCCGATTGTCATCAGGGTTCAGACTGCCCGGCAACGGAGAAATGAAGCGACTAATTAAGTTGATTGGAGTAAAAATACACTTTGCCAATCAATTCCAGGATCTACTTAGTTCGTTTAGTTTGTTATGTCAGGTACTTCGATCGGCAACTACGGGAGGCGATAGAAAGTGGCAATTATGTTCCATTTCGCTATGCGCTACCTAATACACTGTCTGTTATTACTCAGCTTCCTTTTAATGGTAGATTGACTGTTGTTTTATACTTTTACTCAGTACTTTAACTGTCTACTTACTAGTTGTTAGGTGTTTTATCTTTCCTTCACAAGATTTTCTAAATGCAATCGAAGATGTTTCATGTATGGTAAAGGGTTTCGAGCTATATAATGGATTGTTTCAAGTGGTAGAGGGAAAGTTTCATTGACACTGCAGATGTTTACAGACGCACAGGGGAGCTCTGCAACCATACAGGGGAATATTACAAATAGTGAGGGGAATCGGGCAAACGCACCGGGGAATTTTACAATCGATTTGAGGAGGAAGCTATCAACTTCGCCAAGCTCATCGTTTTCCTATCGATAATAAAACGTTTCAAAAAGCGTTGTTTTCAACTAAAGTACAAACATTCTCAATCTTTTTTATGTCGAGCTGTTATGGTTAAAATACACAATAATTAATTTACTTTTCCTGCGTGAACGTACCGGCGAGGATCAAAGTAAACAAACAAATGTGAGGTTGACAACTTACTCCGCACTTCAATTTTCTTTCCACAGTTTGAAAATGTCCCCTATGCTTTTGAAATGTTCCCTCTATTTATTGAAACATTCCATTATATAGATCGAAACCCAGTATAAATATCTTGAAACAGATACTAGCTGCTTCTTTGTGAGGTATGTGCAGGTTTGACCTATTTAAGGTGTCCAAGCGAATAGAAAGCGAATTTAGTTGTTTGAAAATAATCCGTTTCATGTTTCCTACCAACCTACAACTATTTTGTCAACTACGTTTTAATCAGTACCAGAATCTTTCATCCTCCTGCTACCAACCAAGTCGGTTTCAATTAATTAAACGTTCACAGCAATGGTATCCCGGATTGCGGAAGATTCTCATACTGTCCGCAAAACTATCGCTAAACTTTACCTGAAACTCATCGCTGTTCATCGTCCCTCTTGCTTTTTGTTCCAGGTCAACATCAGCAACACGTGGACGCTGCCGCAGGAAGGTTTCTCCGTCTTCTACCGCTACTTCCGCGACAAAATCTCCTGGTTCGAGGCGGACGCCGTCTGCCAGTTTCATCATGCCAACCTCGTCACCGGTAAGTTGCGGTGCACTTTTCCAATGTAACACTTTGCGCTGGAAGTAGGGAAAAGGGCAAATGTAAAACAAATATCTCACGAGAAACAGTGGGAAGGGTTGGAACAGTTTTCCAAACTAACCGCGCATTTGCAAGCCCTTCCTCGAAAGGCGTAATGGATACCACCAGCTATCGCTGAGGGCAAAATACAGCCTGCATTCCGAATCTTTCTTGTACGGAGTTGGAGTTGTATAGGTTCGACAAGGCACTTAAATTAAAAGCGGAACAATTTTCGCTGAATAGAAATTAAATTCCCTATGCCCCTTTTGGTTCAGTAAGGCGAGAAAGCAGGTTGCGTACGCCAGTCAAAAGGTTGGCTGAAGCCGACGCTTCAGATCTTTCCGTCGAGAGAACGCCATTGAACATTGCCGTACAGGCTTTTCCCGGTGCCTTTGGGTCGGAGTGGCCATTGCCAGCCGTGGATGTCAGTGCAGAATATGATCGGTACGGCTCGGCGCATGTAATTCGCCGGCCCCCGAGCCCTTTTGGGACTCCCAGACGCAATCGAAAGCACACAAACACATACTAATCCCGGCTGCTCATCGAACGAGGCGCGCACTAGACGGCCCAGCTGGGAGCGTTCGCCCAACGGTGGCAAAGCACCCGAGCCAATCAGCATAACAATGCTGCAATCTTCCCAATCAATCCATCCGAAATGCGGCTCGATCTCGAGGCCGTGTTTGGTCGGTAATGATTTTCAAATTAAATCGATGCGATTCGGTCCCGCTGGGCTTTTGCCTCTCAGTTCGAGCGTGATTACTAACGTTCTAGGAATGGTTGGGCACAACAGAGGCAATGGTCGAGAGTTATCTAGTTTAATCGATTCCAACAAAGGGTCGCATTGCCTATTTGTGGTACAACAACGAAGTATAAAGGTACAAACAACATTAAAAAAGCTCATTATATAACAAATTTGAAACCTTTCATAGAGCTTAATAGGATTAATATACAACATTGAACAATTTCTGTAAAAAATCAAACAAACAAGTGAGGTTATCATGATTTTCGGAACGAAAACGTCGGGAATCTGTCAGTTTTCTCGACGCTGTCCTTTACAAAAGGTAAACAATACTTTGGAAAAAAGCGAACAAAATGGCCGGCTTTTCTATGGGCGTCGAACAAATTGACAGGTACCGTCGACAAATCGCGATACTCGTAAACATATTGCAAAGTTTACTAAAAGTTGTAATGTACTAATTTTGGATTGGAAAAACACTCGCTGGCTTTTTGCCATTTCATATTTAGTTAGCAAAGCACCTATTGACCTAATGGCGACCCGTTCCTTGTTCTTCTAACCGGATGTGACAAGTTAGGCGATTCCATTCGATGTTATGCCTTTGATGCGCTGCTTCCTTCCGCTATGCACTTAGTATTCAAAGGGTCAAAGGGTCGAATTGACTATTTGTGGTACAGCAACGATGTATAAAGCTGCAAACAACATTGCAAAAGCTCATTAAATAACAAATACCTTTTCTATGGGTGTTGAAAAAATTGACAGGTACCGTCGACAAATCGCGATACCCTCAAATATCCTCCACAGTTTACTGAAAGCTGTAATGTACTAATTTTTTATGGCAAAAAACACTCACCTGCTCTTTACCATTTGGTATTTAGTTAGCAAAGCACTTATTGACCTAATGGCGACCCGTTCCTTGTTCTTCTAACCGGATGTGACAAGTTAGGCGATTCCATTCCCAGTTATGCCTTTGATGCGCTGCTTCCTTCCGCTATGCAGTTAGTGTTTACCCATTTCACCTAAAAACAGGTGATTGATATTGTTCGAAACGACGCACATAGCTCGTAGGGTTACTTGCATATACCGTGTGTGGGATGAAGGTTTGCCTGCCTTGGTTTTTTGTTTTGCAGTTTGTCGCTTTTTTAAAACATTTTGCGTCCAATCAATCCTCCCGACGAACGAGAAATGGATCGATAATCTTGTACACTATTTTTTTTTTTTTTGCTTTCCACGTCGCAAGCCGGAAAACAGGTAGAACCCTTCCCCCACCCAACAAGCACCAAGGTGTAGCGTTGTTTGTTGCCTGCTGGGGTAGAAAGTTCGTCTCCCGGGCTCGTCGATACGCAAATCCGGGGGCCCGCCGTGTTTTTCTTTTTTAAAGGTATTTAATTAAACCGAAGCTATTTGTGGCGCTTCTCCTTTCCGGGGTTCGAGGGTTCACCGTTCCATCCCGCACCCCTTTGGGACGATAACGAGTTTTCCATAACGAGTCGGGTCGGCGCAATCTGCTCTGCTGGCGGCAGCTGGATGCTTCCAATGGGTAAATCGGGCGCAATTTGAGATGGGTTTTTGCAAAATGGCCTGCTTCCTGCCCCCGGTTGCGTTAGTTTGTTTTCATTTTGTTTTCGTGCACGCTGTTGTGTTTGCTTTTTTTCCATTTTTCCGCCCCGAACTTTTCTATTGAATGCATGCGGTTCGGATAAATTCCCGGCCGATGGAGCGATGACGACGACGACGACGACGACGGTCTTTACTGCTGCATAATTGTGCATTATTCTGGCGGCGTTCCGCCGTTGGTTGCGATTCTGGGAACGAACAATACAGGATGGAATTATTAACGGCAATTAGTTGGCCTGACGGAGCGCCAATTAAAACTTACCGACCCAGATGACGACCGACCGAGGGACGCTTACTTCCGCCCGGGGTGCATTTTCGCAGCGAAACCGGATCCACATCCGGTGGAATCGATTGAGTTATGAGTTATGTGGGAAAAACCGTACCAACTCCAACGTAAATGCACAAGTTTCCCGCCGCGGTATTGTATTTCCTAGAATTTTTACTGATGCACCTCGGGAAAGGCAAAGCTTCAAGCACTCATTATAAACGAATGTTTTCCAAAACAAAACATTGCACTTGACAGTAAGGATTGTCATTGAAGTGAACCTTCGGCAAAACCGATTCATTGCCCACGAGAAAGCAACTCCCGGAAGGGTGCCGAGCTTGGGTCGCTGGTAAATAAATTACTTGTCATTGTGTGCGCTTCCGGACTGTCCTCCCTAAGAGGATTATTATCCGGGACGCTTCCGGGTAAGGAAGATGCGATCCGATTCGGTGCGGCAACGTCTTGCCATCGATTGGAGCGGAGTTAAAGCGCTTCGCAGCATCAGAAGCCGTCAGTGGAGTCGCTGCTGGAATGTAGCTTGCATCGGAGTTGTTTGTCCACGTCGTGACGGGTTCCCGATTGCAGCAAACCATCGGGGGAAGAGCGTGAAAGTTCGGCAAAAGCGAGTTTCGGTTAATTCGTTTCCGAAGCAAAACGAACCAATCAAGGGATCCGGTAGCAAAAAAGCCCCCTGCAAGTATAACACACACACGTAAGCCGGGTCAGCGATTCGGTTGTATCTCGTCCTACCGCGTATGTGGAATTCATTACTCGCCCCGTTCCTTTCCGGAGTCCCCCCTCCAGGGTCCTGTTGATGCAGAGTAAATATTTAGTAATTTAATTAAGCCGCGAACCGCTTCCTTTTTCTCTCCCGTCGGCGAAGATTGATGGCGACCCGGGGGCGCACTATGGGGAAAAGGCGGACATTAGGCGATGGAGAGTATGATAAATTCAGTTACATTTCCTTGCAGTAGACAAGTTAACTAAGACCAATCCAAATTATTAGCCTTTTAGGACTAGTAGATTTCGAGAAATAATCTGTCAAAGTAAAAAAAGTGATAAAAAATGGTCCGCGCCAGCGAACTTTTACTGCTTGCTTGATGACAATCGTTTTACAAGTATTCAAACTATGACCATGATGTTTTATACATCATTGGAAAGGTAATATGTTAAGCTTTCATAAAAAAATATTTAATATGCACATTTACCATGTCTTACTCACTTTTGCTAAGTAAAACTGTGTGGCATTAAGGAAAAAATACGCTTTTTCAATTTTGGTAATGCAGCAAAGAAATTTTGCGATGTGTTCTGGTCTAATTAGCGGTTAGAAACATAGTTTTACTTTTTTTGAAGTATTTAGCAAAGATTCACCGCCGGCATGGACCCGGATCAACCCCAACCGTAATTTCAAAAAAAAAAACACTCTGCTAATCGATCCTGGTCTCTATGAAAAAACAATGAAAACGATTTGAAAACAAAATGATCTAAACAGTCAAGTTCTTTATTCTACTATGTAAACACGCTTATCAGTCGGTTATCATAGCCGTCAAGCTGTGTGTAATCATTTTTTTAAATCAATGATCACGGAACAACAAGGCATGCGTTGTCCTATTTGTGGTGCAACTCCTGTTCAGATGAGTGATCTAACTTTGCTTGAAACAGAATTTACCCCACAACCTTCCGAATTATTGCATGGCATATCCCCACTACATTGCTGGTTGCGGTTTCTTCAGTGTTTATTAAATATTTCCTAAAAAGTCCCATTTAAGAAATGGAGGATTACTCATGAGTACACCGCAGAATATGAAGCGCAGAAAAAAATAATTCGACAAAACCTCTACGATGCATTCGGTGTGAGAGTTGACCAACCTCGAGCAGGATCGTCAGGAACAAGCACCTCAGGGAATGTTTGTCGTCGAATATTTTTCGACCCAGTACTGTTCTTAATGTCGATAAAGATGTGATAGAAAGGTTTAGGAATATATTGATAACCATAAGCAGCCAGAAAGTTATAAATACTGACAAATTTGACTCGTATTGCAAAGATACTTATCGTAAATTTTTGTCACTATATAGTTGGTTTAAAATTTCTGGTCAGATAGGGCAGCACATGCAAGAAAATCGTCTAGGGAGAATAATTTAGAAGATACGTTTATGCGGGCTATACACAGTAGTGATCCAATTCTAAGTTCGATTTCTTTAGGCTAATACGAAAAAGCTTTGCTTTCCAGCCATCGTCACAGACTTTTTTTACCATAGTGGACAAAGAAAATGAAGATATGTTAATTGACCATGTAGTAAATCTAATAAAACACTAAAATTAATCTAGTAATGTCCGCTTGTTCCATACAAGTTCCCCATAGTGCGGGCGGGGTTGCGTCCTCCGACGTTGTATCATCGCGTTTTTTTTCCCTCGCTGTCCTTCGCACTAATTGTCCCACTATTACTTCCGGCGATGGTGATGGTGGTGGTGGTGGTGGTGGAACCGAAACGGTTCTCCTCCATCCGCCATTCGTTTGATATACGAGCGTTCGGGCGGAAAGATTTATTTTCTTTCCAATACGTTTCCCCCCCCGGGAACTCTTCTGCCTTTGGGCGACTCGCCAGTGGCATTCCGGATCGGAATGGCAATGTTCTGTCGGTCATCCTGGGGCCCGCTCTGCTAAAAATAGCATCAGACATTGAGCTGGATGAGCGAAGAACTAAAAGGTTAGAAAACAAAACAAAGCGCAGGGAAACAAGTGCCCGCGCCCCCTGAGGTAATGTAACGAGATACACTGCTTACCGTAAGTGGTCGTGGTCCTTCCGTGTACCCTGTTTGACCGGGTGGCAATCGAACGGTCCGGTAGCGGTATCGATCCCGCAAAGCGAAGCATCATAAACCCGGACCGGTTTTCGGAGCTGCCGAATAAATATTTAACACTCGACCGGCACATCGTCGTTCGCGCGTGGGATTTTTAAAACATTGATTTGAACCGTAGCTGCCTTCGCTGCGACGTCGAGAAGGTGTGCGGAAACGGACCCACCCTGGTGGAATTTTTAAGCCGGCTAATGTTTTCCGCGGCACGTTCGCAGGCGGCACTCAGGCGGTGGGAAAAAAACATAAAGAAAATCTCCTTTCACCGGCACCGTACTGTTTACGTCTTAAGCTTCCTTCGCAGCGATGAACAATGCATAGCTCCTTCTAACCACCTCGACCTGCGACTTGCGTTTAACATTGCCTCCGCACGAAGGTCTGTGTTATTATTTACACGCGACCGTAACGCATAGGATTTCAATTCCCAGGTCGTCGGGTTGACTTTTCCATTTCTGTATTAATATTTCATCGCATGAACACCTTCCCGTTGGGCTTTCCAGTTGCAGGGTCAACCAATTGATGTCGATAGCATCCAATTAACCGGTCCTTGCTGAAAATAGACAAAGTAAACGGAAATGAAAAAGAAAAAAAACCAACGGCTGCAGAGTGTACAATCGGAAACTTTAAAACCATTAAATCAATCGGAAAATAAAACACAAATAATTCGATACAACTGAATAAAAAAAACGAGCTGAAGCTCACGAGCAACGAAAATGAAAGTGGCGTTCGTTGATTGAAATTTTCCACCATGTGCCTACTCGTGAGCGATTCGTTACGTTTGATGTCGACACCCCGTTCTGAGTCGCCCTTATTGATTGCGATGCGTTGGAAAACATCGTTACGCATCCGAAAGAGAAACGGTTATGGAAACATCTGGAGTAGAGGTTCTATTCCGATAAGGGTTTTCAGAGGTTTTATGGATACTTCCACACCGCTTTATACAAAACTACGAAGCCCGGGCGTAGCTCGGGAGGGAAAACACTAATGGTCCGAAGGTCCGGAGTTCAAATCTGGGCAAGGAAAAACTTTTTTTCTTGCCTTTTCACCCTCTAATTTACGTCGGTCGTATGTTAAGTTTGACATATGTTGGCGTAACGATCGTCTTCGATCAGTCCTGTTCCGAGGGGCTTTCTAGACTTTGCGTAAGCCGATAGTCAGCCCCTTCGTACAGTGGAGGGAACGGTCTTGGATGGGATTCTAACAGGGGTTGAGGCAATAGGTATTCATAGGACGATTTTTTATCGAGCCATATCTGTGATTTTCCTCCTTATTTGTCACTCACACATGGTGTACGGGTGCTTGAGTCTTGACCTAGAGGTTTGGCGTTCGAGCCCCGTCTGGGAATCAAAAGATTCATAAATCCTCTAAAACGCAAAAGATCATTAAGAGATTCATGAATCTGAATCTGAATTTAAAACCTCTCCAGTAAATTGATCTTTATCAAAACATATTGGGTATGATAATCAAATAAACTGAGGCTATAGGGCCCTTATTATTATAGATTAAACCATTTGTTTAACACTAGAATGCATTGCTTTGGAATCTTAAACGAATCCTTTTTGCGGCAATTTTAACCGCTCGCTCTTCTCTTCTTTGTATTTTAAGAAAAGTCTTAAAATTATTTTTTTATTTGTAAACATATTCGATATTAAAATCGAAAATGGCGTTGTGGTCAAAATGACCCCTGTTTGGATTAGTGCTAAATGAAGCTGCATGTATGACGGTGACGCCATCTTTTTTTTAAATATGGCGGACATTTGTCCGTTTGCTGTCCTTTTTCTACCTTTAAAACAAACGACACAGAGATGCGGTATCGCAGATGGAATTTATGCCATTTTAAAGTGCGTTAACTCGCTTGCACTAGTTTACTCCTCTCTCGACCGTTTCAATCTGTTTCCGGATTTGATTGCAAACTTTCCATCGATCTTTAACACCCTCGGTTTTTTTTTTAATGGAAATCCCTAACCGTAAATTGATATTTTTCATTGCGAGCTTTGGTTGATTACCTAGCTCCTCTACCCCCGCCGCATCGAGCCTGCGATCATCGGGCGGGATAATTACGCCATCAGCGTAAAGCGAGGGGAACAATGAAATAAATCGGTGGCCGGGTGGCGGAGGCGGGGTCCGTGTATTTGCATGATTATTTGCATGACTAACGTAAATGATACACTCACCAGCAGCAGCATCATCATCATCATCCAATGGACAGCTGGGAGCCATTTTTCGTTTGCACGCACCGTTTGCTTCCGGTAGGCGTTCGGCGACGTGTGGCGTGTCCACACACACTCTCTCCCGTTAATCGCGCCGCATTTGCATAATCACTCTGAATTGGGCATCGTCATGCGTTAAACGGTCCACTTCGAAGTCCCGTACCGTTTAATCGGACGAAGCAGGCCGGAAAATGGGCTCCATTGAAATCGAGCGATTTTTGACGAATTTTTCCGAATGAAAGCTGCTCAAGATATGCTCCGATAATTTACTCTCAACTGTTTTCCTTCCAACACATGCTGTACTTTAACGCAGTACAGAACGTTGTATGTCTTACGTCGGTGCAGGAAGCGCCAATTAATCATCCGATCCAATTAAGAAACGATGCTTATTCCCGGCTTTCGAGGGAACGTGCGCTTCCGTGCAGAGGTGCATCGCATGCCAAGGATGCAACATGGAACGGTGTTTGAGAGACGGAGCGGGGGAAAGAAATTACAAGATGCTGTGCTGATGCATCGGTTGCTCCATTCGAATCTACTCGTGGGTGCTCGGGAAAATTCTCAATGTTGGCATCAGGCGGGCGGGCTGGTTACGAAGAACGAAGATAATTATATTAATGATACGTGATGCCGATGGATGGAGCTTAGCCACGCCACGCCGAGGACGCCGTTCAGCTGGTGCACTTTAAGCACGCTGGTCCGTGAAAAGGTTCCAGTTTGGATCGGAGAGCTTTTCCTCCAACAGTACGTGCTATCAGAAAAGAGTTCAAGAAAGTATTAAGAAGTTAAAATAAGTATCAAACTCATTATTGCCTACTGTAATTCCATTTTGATTGTTTGAAGCGGATCAATCCATTCCGGGGTCCCACGCATATATACATGTTTTCAGCATATAGTCTTCATACTTTTAAATAGGAATAAATTCTACACATTTTTCAGTAGGTAATTCAGGCAAAGAATCTAAAACAAATAAATGAATTAATCAAAAATATAATGTGATAGAACTTACATTTCATTTTGTACAATTTGAATGCTTTAGTAAATCAGATATTAAAATTTCAATCTGTAACCAATCAAAATCAATCTGAACAAGTTTAAAAAACTTCATTTCGTTCTGTTAATTATGGCCTTCAAATTCTAAACCAACCAGACCTATTGAAACTGCTCATTAGAATACTTTTCTGCGATAAATATCAAGATTTTATTATATATATTTTTATTTAAATAAATACAAATTTAGTTTGTTGCTTTTTTTTTATAAATTGAAAAGAGCTGCCGTGTGATAAAAACATTTTTCAAGCACAAGGTTTTTAAAATCGCTCTCGAACTATTAAATCTTTTATTCAATTTAAAAAGCGCTGGGGAAAATAACTTAAAAGGTTAACAATTGCAGTTTTTTGCTGGGTGGCCCGTGAATTGAGGGCGTTTTAAGTCAAACGGAACGATTAGATGAAAAACAAAAACAGACGAAAACATAGCCTACCATGGCTTTAAAGGTGAAAATTAACAATGGTTAAGTAATATAAAAGTATATTAAAAGTAGCTTTGATCAAAGTGTGTACACCACAGCGAGAATAAATAAAATCGGTGATTACTTTTTTCGGTCTGGGGTTTTCATCGCGGGGTCAACGTCATGACGTGATGATGATACGGGTGGGGTCGAATTTTCCACCCCCGGCGGGTTGCGAAAACATGGGCGCGGCCAGCATTCGACTGGACCCGAGCCGCCGTCGCGTTGTTGATAATCATAGATTTTAATTACCTACCGGCGTTAATTAGATACAGCTCGCACACTCGCGAGTGGGAAAGGTAGTCCGTTATACGCAGTCCCCAGGGAGGGGGGGGGGGGGGGGGGGGGGGGGCAGGAACTGAGTGCAGATGGTGGCGTGCGTGCACAAATATGCCGTGGCGAAAAATCTGTTCCGTTTGCGTGTGCCGCGAAATCCGAAATCCGAAACCAAAACAATTATTATTTACGATTATCACGCGGTTCATCATTCTCGCGCAGGCTCGGTCCCGGAGTCGGTGTGAGAGTAGGAGCAGGAGGGGTGGAAGAGATGCGCACCTTTTCCCGGAAGGGACTGCAGGATACGTTTGATCTCGGCACTGCGAGCGACGCACACAATCAGACGCACCGAGGATATCATCATCCTAGAAAAAGTGGATAAAATTTTCATCAAAATTTGAATATTTAATTTCAGTAAGCACCAGCAAACCATCAGATCGTTAAAAACAGCTACCTTTAAAAGTGAATCAGTGTATACCATAAATTAAAGTTTAGCGCGTTTTATAAATATATTTAAGTTTAACATTTTAACACTCAGCATTATAAACATTCGATTTATAAATATATTTTACATTACTCTTTGATATGAGCGAGGTATTACTTTAGTGTTTATTATTCATACAAAACACTTTTGAAGTTACGGTGGTTACGAATACAATCGTCCGTGATATTTTTGTTCCAACGTGGAGTTTAATTTCTGTCCCCTCGCTTTTGGGAGTAGCTGTACTAATACTTCTTGTTTTAAATTAATCTAATCGAAACCCGCACATTGTTTCGGTAAGGCCCTAGTGAATACCATATGCTGTCCGGCCATCTGCTTTTAGAATCGATGTAATTATTAATAGTATGGGCAATTTAAATCGAATCACTTTCGCCCGACCGGTGAGCGAATATTGGGGCGGTAACGGTGCAAATATTTCCCGCGGTGCAAATCGGCTGCATGAAAGCGCTCAAATTGGATTCACTTTTCGTTGGCAAAAGGGTATAATCACTGGGATGGTGGTTTTCCGTCCGCAAATGGCGGGTTCGGTTGAAATCACTCGTCGATGTTTTTTTTTTTTTAACAACGCTGTCGTGGTGTGCAATTGTATCGGGATTATCGTTTGGAGTGCCTTTTTCACGATCGATTGGTGGAAACATCCGTGACCGAAAAACCATGGAGTAAAGCTGCTGAAAATGTCTGAAAAAGTTCATTGAAGACGTCGCTCGACGCTCGGGGTTGGAGAAACACTTGCGGCCCTCTAGTGTCCGACTGTATGCATTCACGACGGGAGGGTGGGCTAAGAAAAGCAAGCCGACGTGTCTGGCCGGACCGGGTCCCACCTTCCAATTCACTTGAAGAACGGCGGGAGAGAAATCGAACGGTCGAGAACGATCGATCGGACGGTCCACACCTTCCGCACCGAGTGGTGCCGTTCGATTTAATTGCTGGGCTAACGAATAAATTGCGACCGGGACCGTCCGGGGGGGCCAGCGTTGAGGAGGTGGATGCATGCGGGTTCGGTGGTTACATTTTACGTTTCCAACTCACGGCTCGAGGCAAGCGCTGGGACTCACCATGTCGGGTTGCTTTAATCTGTGCGAAGCCAAAGCCGGAATGCAAATAACTTTTCCCTCATACTGTGGGTGGGGTGTAGGTGGGGCAGGGATGTTCGCCGTCTTTCCGTGCGGCATCATCGATCCCTGGGCAAGCTGGTGTACAGTTTAGGGTTCAGTATTCCGACCCGCCCCCGAATGGCACCGTTGATCCTTCGCTAAGTCCAGCCCTGGGAAGCGAACTGGTGAAGTCAACAATTAAAACTAAGCCTTGTTAACAGCTGTGCAAACAAATCCGATCCTTCCAGGAATTCTCCTTGTCGAAACCTTTTAAATCACATCGCCTTCGAATCAAGACTACGGGTTCGATGGTGTTACTTATTGAACGTCGACTGCGAGCAGCAGTACTTATACAGAACTGCCACGTTCAGTTTAATTACGTATCTTCCTTCAGATGCGCTCCACTCGTTTCGATTCTAATCTTTAACTTCCCCGTTCTATCTCCTACCGTCGTTTAGTGGACAACGGAGTGCAGTTTGATGCAACGCGCGCCTTCCTCAAGGAGCTTGACGTCACCAGCGCCGTGTGGATTGGTTTGATGCGACCGGAAAACTCTGCCCGCTTTACGTGGACGTAAGTATTCGTCGAAGAGGTGACACAGGGGGAAGAGCACAGGGCAGAATGTGCTCTCGAAAAAACATAAACTACAAATAAAGAAACACAGTCAATATATAACTTATTTAAAAAAGATATAGTAATGACCGAATAGAACAAACATAGAAGAGACAAAGTATCCTAGCTTTGAACGTTGTTCATCTTTCCAAGATAATCTATACAATGAAAGTATTCGAATAAGAGAAGCTTGAGGATTGATGTTTATGCTTATCAATCTGATTTAACAGGAAATCATTGTTTATTGAAAATATAACAAACTCTAGAATGGCAGCTTATTCATTCCAAAACATTTCACTTGCCGGGTAGATAGTATAGTCCGTAAAATACAATCTACCTACCTTAAGAATGCTATTCTCACATCCACTGGATAAGAATCACATCGACGCGATCGTCGCACTGGGCCGGACCGGAACTGACCCGATTTCTTTGCGTCGACGACTTCGACCCTCGGGTTAAAATCTTCCGGGTCGTCTCGATCCCGCAGAATTTAATTTCCGTCGGCGTCCCACTGTCGATGGCGCTTGCTTGTCTGGTAAGCGTATGCAAACTGGGTCGTAAAAACAGTTCTCGAACGGGGCCAGCCACTATTCCACGAGGAAAGAAAAGCATAGTCTTTGAAAGAGGATTTCGCTCTGAAGATAGTGTCCATTTATGTTAAATTTGCTGTTTCAGGTGAATTCCTCTTCCGCCGGCTGCGGGTTTCTACTGGGGAAAAAAAAGAAAATATATGTATAAATAAGAAAAGATTCTTGATTGAATAATCGAATGCATAATTGAATGACATAAATGAATACTATTGCAAACGTACTAGGTAACCGTTTATCGGTTGAAACTGTTCAAGTCGCTTCGAATGAAATAATTCCGCGCAAGCTTCAAGTGAACTAGCATTTTCTGTTTGTCATGACATCTTTCGGCTTCGTTTAGTTAAACTTATCGTTTGATGGAGGTTTCCATCGGCCAAGGGTAACAATTCGAACCGAATTCGTTCCGATCCGTCCTCCCCAAAGCTCCGGTTTTAAAAAAAAACCGAGAGACGATAGACCGAGAGCAACATAATCCATAAACTGTGGGGTGAAGTTTTCTTTTTCGCTGCTTCGGTCGCTCCCAGTAACTTCGTTCGTTCGAATAAATTTATTACGGTAATTTGTTGAATTTATAGACAGTAAATGGAGGTCGCCCCAGATAGGATTTTTTCTTCAAATTCGTAAACCATTCCGGGAGCGTCCTTTCTCCATCTCCCGTCAGCCCTCAATAATTCCGAAGATTCGGCGTAGGAATTTCTTCGTTTATATTTTCCCTCTTGAAAAAAAAGAGAAATGATAACGAATTCGGGATGGTTAACAGAACGATCGTGGTCATTCCGGTAAATGAAAAAGTGTGCGGTACGGAGAAGAGCATGGGATAGCGAAACTCGGGGCAGAAAAAGTGGTACATATTTTCTTATAATAATGTTCCACAACCAACGCGCGTTTTTTTTTGTCGTTCGCTCAAGTATGTTCCTTTCTCATTCCGTTTGGCAAAATCACGGGTTTGGAAGGGCACAGCAGGTTATATAAAACCTAAGCTTCGCGTACGTAGTCGGCTTCGGTATTCGATGCCTCTGTTAGTACTATTTCCTGATCAGATAATGTATACAAAATGGTTGCTAAACTTGATGATAAAATAACATGTTTTGTCCTCTTGCAATGTTTCTCTCCCTTTGCTTCTTGTTCTGCATAAAGAGTGGCGCGCGATAGTATCGATTGGGAAGATTAATACTGCCATCTCCTACCTCCCTGGCTGCCCCTATTTAGGTCGTGGGGAATTTCAGCTCCGCTGAATTGATTAACGGCCACCCAGTGCGGGATAAGACTAGACGGATGGGTTGAATCAGGTCCCGTTATCCCGACGGTCAAGATATGCGATGAGGATAAAAAAAAACAGCTCGATGACGGTCTGAGAAGATAGAACGGAAAATAGTTTCATTAAAGAAAAAACGAACCTTCATAGCGCACACCTAGCGCGGTGTGGGAAGCGAAGCGAAATAGGTTACCATAAAACGGTTGGGGGAACGTTTTCATTTTCTTCCCGTTGACCGAAGCGGCACGATTGATGGGACGTCGTTTATTCCGGTTCCTTGCACGCGCAACGAGATGGGGATGCTAATGGCAGGCAAATTTTAAAGCTGCCCCCCTTCCTCCCGTACAGTGTTGCGCCTCCCATTGGCGAACGGCGTCGTCGGTATGGAAACGGTGCTTAGGTGAAAAATCACACCACCCGGAAGCGAGGGGTTTCCCAGCCTCCGGATGAGTCATTGGCAGGCTTTTGGTTTAATCCAGCGGCTAAAGGAATGGATTATCAATCCCGGGCAGCATTTTAGTAAACGAGCGACTCTTCTCTGCCCGTACTGATGCGAGGTACAACGAGGGCGATTCATTTTTGTGTGGATTTATGTCGATGTATGTTACTTGCTGATGCCGGAAGAGTTTTAATTCTTTCTTGTGGGTTCGCTGCAAAAACAAAGACGAAAGATAGTCATTATTTCAGTGAAAACAAAGTATAGATCTTGCCGATCTTTGATAAAGTAACTAAATACTTTCACTTTGTCGCAGTACTTATTAAGTTTGCATATTTTTGTCTTGTTGTCACTCGTCATCATTATACTTGCTATTAGTATTAATTAATTAGTATTATATTATTGTTCGAGAAGCAAACCTATCACTACAACGGTCAAGAGTGTACTTATGGATCTGCGTTAGCTTCTAGGAAAGGTTTCGTTTGAAAACAGTGTTTTTGTTGTGCTTTTCTCCCGTTTCAGTAGCTCCAAGGCGTTGGACCCGGCAAGCGGTTACTGGGCGGAAGCGATACCGGCCATGGAGCAGCCCCTCTGTGCCGTGGTGGATCCGGTGCGCGACTTCCGCTGGCATGCACTGCGCTGCGGAGGACCCGAGACGGCGGCATTCCTGTGTGAATTACCCGGTAAGGCCGAATGCAATGCCAAATGTAGTTGTTGGTAGTAGTTAACCGCCTTTTGTTGTTGCTTTTCAGTACCGGCCTGGGCAATGGACTGCACCGTGACCTCGATTCCGTCGCTAACTGTTCAGTACATGTCGGACAGTGGCACAGTGCAGCTGTCGCGTGATTGCGGAGAGTCCGGTACGAAGCACATCTCGTGCCAGGGCAAGCAGGACCGGGACAGCATCGTCGAGCAGCTGCAGTGCAGCGACGAGGAGGACCTGATGGCGTCGGTGCTCGCCACCGAGAACAACAATCAACTGCCGGTGGTGGCGGTGGCGCAGCAGGCCGAGGGCGACTCCACACGCCGACCGAATCTCCAGCAGCCGATCCTGGAGCACGACATCCTCACGGTGGTGTCCAGCAACGACGAGGACAGCACCAACAACATCGAGGTCAATCCGAACCAGATCGAGGACACGGTCAAGAACGTGATCAACAAGTTCAACCTGCAGGATCTGATGCGCAGCGAGCAGGCCGCCTTGCACAGCGACGAGGCAGGGGTGGGCGGTGCAGTGGCCATTGGGGACGCCCCTGATGTGGAGGGAGCGCGTAAGCCGGGTGTGTACGGCAAGAAATACTCACCGCTGTACGAGAAAAAGAAACACTACGCGAAAAAGCCAGCCGAAGAGGGCCCGGTCGATAGTGCGGCCGACGAGGAGGACGAGGACGACGAGCAGATGATGGGCGACCAGCCGATAGTGGACGAGTTGGAGACGCAACCGATCGACATCATCCAGCAGGCGGTAAAGCCGACCGCCGATGGAGATTACGCTGATCCGACGGTCCTGGTTGTCGGTGGTGCGAAGGTAGATAGCGAGGGCATGGAGGGGAGTCCATCGGGGGCAGCGGCGACTGCAAGCACCACGGTAAACCCTGACGCTTCCGGCAGCACACCTGACTCAAGATTACGGCGCGCTACGGACTCTGATGGCGCGGAAGCGGATCTCGCTTCGACCGGAACCACCGAAGCGCTGACAACGCCGGCCGACGTAACCGAGGGGTGGAAGTCATCAACGACGACTACGACGGAAGCGCCCACGACGGCTCTACCTTCGACCAGCGTGCCACCCGTACTCCACACCACCCGGACCACCGCCTCCAGTCATATTCTACCGACGACGCCCAAAAAGGATGTCATCACCGGGGATCACTTCATTCCGCCGATGTTGCTGGTGAAGGCGCGGTTTATTTCCGCCCGTCCACACACGGAACCGCCCGCCACGACGATGCTTCCCACCACACCGAGCACAACCACCCTTCCGTCGGTCGATACAACTGTTTCGGATGCATCTTCAACCTACGGGTTGTCTTCAACCGATGCACCTCATACGACTCCAGTGTCAGGCGAGGTAGCCGGAGCGCTTGGGGATCGTCCCAGCAGCGTGCCGTATATAGTGGAGACCACAACTGATACTGCTGCTGTTGCTCGGAATGAAAGTGAGTCTGGTGGCACCACGGGCCCGTCCGTCGTCACTGAAATTGTAGCTACCGAGGCCAAAACAACAGACCCACTGGCACCGCAAGCCTTAGCTTTGAGCTCCGGGGCGTTGCTGCACAAGGACGTTGCAGTGGAATCGGTCAGCTCACCATCGACGACGCTCGATACACCTACTGAGCGTACGACACCGGAACCACCGAGAGAGGTATCGACAAGTACTCCGGCAGGATCAACCGCTGTCGACATTGGATGCGTTCAGTCCACAGCCGTTACTGGTTCATCCAGCGCAGACATTGGAGTTGTTACAACTTCCGCCCCAGAAACCGCTGCCTCCGTAACGGCGGGCACCTCCAATGCAGCTTTACCTCAACGCCCTGCAGAAATAAATACTTCTACTGTCGAAAGTGTGACCAACGAGAAGCCACATGCAAACAAACAAGCCCCCATGCAGTCAGTAACCGGTGCTCCGTCGATCGAGCATGAAGTAACCGTAGGGCCAACAGTGGCACCGCAGGGTTTTGGGGTCAACGAACCAGATCCAGCGCCCTTGAACGTGCACGAGCATGAGAACGACGACGAGCAGGAGCACTCGTACGAACAGGAACAGCACTCCGATTTGCACAACAGTTTCTCCAACATTGAAAACTACCAGCCGTACAAACCGAACCGGCACCGTTCGCTGACCAAGCCGGAGGTGCACAACAACCACGGCGGCGCCTACATCAAGAAGATTCTGGGCTAAGGAAGGCCATCGATTTGCACACCGTTCCGGGTTTTGTTTTCGTCGTTCGCGAAAAGACGGTAAGACTCCCATAATTCGCCAAACATCGCTGCTCGGCAGAACCATTTTTGTTTCGGTTTTCGTCTCGCCAACGCCAAATACTACCGCTCGGGTGCCCGTCGAAATGTTAGCCTACCCAAAGTCGGCCAACCGAAGACTGCTCTACGAGTGCGAGATAATCTATTAGAAGTTATGATGTAGAGCACATTTTACCCCGATGCAAATGTATGTTAGAGACTATGTCGCGTTTGAAAACATTCGACCTCCATTTTTATATCACATGTTTCCATTTTCTTTAGCTAACAATAGACATAACGGTAGCAAAGCACGTTTAAAAGGTGCGCGGGTGCGTCTCACAAGGCTTCGAAGGGTCACAGCCGACGAATGCAGGAGGAACGAAATGCTGTCCAATCAAATCCTCCTCCACAAAGTTCTAATAGTTGACACCATTCAAGAGCATCGCATTCAAACGTTTAAGCAAAGCACAACAGACAAATGCAAACAAGATACACTGGCCGCAGATGGACATTCTTAAACCGACACCACATCAATGTGATTACGTTACCCTTTGTGTACCTCGACTATGCAAAAATTCGATCACATTCCCAGATAAACTGGTGGTTTACCTAGGTGATGGTAGCATACACGGAAAAATGGGACAATGCGACAATTATTAGCAAAATAATACGGTAACCGATGGTACGGGAGCAGCAATCAGATCTTGGCGCAGCCCAGTTTGAATGTCGATTGGTCAATTTGTTAACCAACATTGCTTCGTGTTTGAGCAATCGCAAGTGTCATTCCATTTAAAGGACGAACATTATGTGAAGCGAACCGAGATTGCAGATAAAATAAGACACAACTTAACAGAAAGCATAAAAAAACATGTTCGGCTGCAACATGGCAAGTAGGAGATCGAGTTGGAACGGCACAAAGCTGCAGCTGGTACATCCAAAATAAAACAAAAGTTAGCGAACGCAGCTCTTCGTGTTTCAAGTTCAAAGTGTTAAATGTACGTCCCCGTACGAGAGGTTCTCAAGAACACTAAAGTGTAGTAAAAAAATCAAGCAGTAAAGTTACCCTTTACCTACCAAACAATATATTAGTGGATTAAAAAACAAGTGTCGACACTCGCACCGACGGTACATTTTGATCCAAATTTCAAGCATCAACCAACCAACACCTTCGCCCGACACACTTTGTCCAGATCGCAGTTAAAGAAATATTATTATAACAGCAATGCGGCTAGTCCGGGCAGTACTAGCTAAACAAGCATGGAACTTTTATTAAGAATAAAGTTTTAAACTTAATCAATTAATGGTTATTATGTTTTAAAAGATGACGTCTCAATGCTTATTGAAACATTGCCAAATTTTGCGGCTTTTTTCAACATAGTACATTTGTTATTGCCAACTTAATAAACATACTTAGCATTGGTTTACTCATTCGCTTCGTTTGTTAATAGGATGATTGTTGAACGAGTTACATTTACCATGCTTGCAACATACCTGTTTCAGTATTTGGCGAAAATAATGAGTGCTGATAGCTTCGCTTCGGTCTGCTGTATTTTACAAAATCCTGTTCCATTCGGTGCGTTGTGTCTCAGACGCCAAAGTCTATCATCGAACTATCTTCATACGACGCATATGTTTATCCTGTGCAAACAATCATAACGTTTAAATCTTTCGGAGCAATCATCTACGAATACCCTACCTTAGACTTCTTGGTTGTTTCAGGTATTTACGAAATATTAACTAATTTCAGGTTGCATATTTACCATTCACCGATCGAATGCACAGAAATTCAAAACAATATACTGTCAGTTAGCTGTATGCTGTATATTTTGACAGTTTTGTCTGTTCATAAAATGCTGCCAGTGTGCTGGCAATCAGTTATTTTTATGGTTCCTTTTTAATATTGGAATAAGTGTTTTAAATGTGTATAAGCCATAATGAATGCTGAGATGTAAACAGAAAAATATTATTTATGAAACGCTTTAAGGAAAATTGTGGTTGAATGACATTTAACCTATAGCTATGGTTTCTATTTTATAATGTAGAGACCTGGTACGTTATAAAAACCCGGTATAATTGTACCCCACGCTCTTGACAGCTGTCTAATGTCAGATGCCATAAAGTGACGGAAGCCGTCAGTCTCGTAGACCAATTTTCGCACACACATTGTACATTGCGATCTGAGACACAGCCGACTGCGATTTGGCAAACGTTGATTTTCTATCGGCTCTTTGGTAATTCTAAAGGTTTCACAGATTATTTCCCTGCTAGAGCACACCGTCGGGATCTAGTAGACATTAGTTATTCGCCGGCGGAAATCATTCTACTCGGGCTTACCTGCTTCTATTGCCATTTGGTTCGTGCGTGTCCACGTTTGTTTGCATTCAGTATTTTCCTTTGTTTATTTGTGTGCGTAGTTTACGGTGCTTCTAGCGAACGCGAGAGTGAGAAGGCAAGAAGACAAGTTTGAACGTGATTTGGAAAGTTGGGCCGCTGGGCAGACCTTTTCTCTATTGTTTCGGAGCTCCTTCTTCGGATTGTCGCCGACCGGAAGTTCCACTATTGCTTGCCAGACTCGTACCAGAACAGCGAGTGGAGGTGACGATACCGACGATGAGCGTGACAACGGTGCCTGCGATTTGCAAAGATCTGGATGGGGACGACCGATGGCTGAGTATTGTGAGTAGCAACGTTCTCTTTTAGCGAACACGATCAACTTGTCGACCGTCAACCGAGTACGCGTATCAACCCACAGACGCAAAAAATGCCGGCAACACCATCTGTACCGAGCGTTCATTATTGACACCCTCTATCTTCACTACTTTCCAGCACAAGCGATTTGTTGCCGAGTGCAAGGAGAAGGATCCGGACGTGATGTTTATCGGTGACTGCATACTCGAGTCGCTGCAGTTCACCGACTATTGGAACCAGCACTTTGTACCGATGCACTGCCTTAACTTTAGCATACGCACCGACCGAACGCAGAACATCCTCTGGCGGCTGCAGAACGGCGAGTTGGAAAATGTCCGACCGAAGGCGATCGTGCTGCACGCTGGCACAAATAACATTGGCGACACGGCGGAGGAAGTGGTGGAGGGCATCCTAGAGCTGGTGCGGACGATTCGACAAACGCTGTCCGATGTTTACATCATTCTGCCGGTAGGTTGTTGTTGAAAGCTAATCTTATCATTATAACAGCGTCTCAAAAGATTAATAGTAAAAGAGTGTTCTTAGGTATCTAAGCATGTATGGGCTGTATAGTGACGCCGCTTGACTAACGATGCATTTGCGCTCCCTTCCAGACGCTGTTGCCACGCGGTCAGCAGCCAAACTCGCTGCGTGATAAAAACGACCAGGTAAACCGGCTGCTGCGGGAGCATTGCGTAGGCATCAACAAGGTGCAAATTGTCGCCATCGACGGCGGCCTTATACAGAGCGATGGTACGATCAGCCATCACGACATGTTTGACTACCTGAACCTCACGAACGTTGGCTGCAAGAAGGTGTTCGAGCCGGTATGCGATTTGCTGCATCAAATTTTGACTGAAAACGAAAAGGAGCACGATCTCACGCCATCGGAATAGTAGGACGCGCATGCATCGAACCACCTCAATCTGCTGAAGGATATTGCAACACTCTACCCCAGAGGACGGCCGATTGTCGCGTCGGTTTCGTGCTCGTTTTCGCTCATCTTTTGCGTCACATGCTTTTTTTTCATTCTCCACTGAACATGTACCATTGATTCAATTATTTCTTCTAACTTCACAATCTTCTTGAGCCGGTCTGAAAGCTGGAGCTGCAATAAGCAGTTGCGCAGTTTATCCAACAGTAGCGCCACAATAGGATTAGCGGACCAAATGAAATCAAATGCAGTTCGTTAAGCATAGCAAGAATGTGCACAGCGAGATGTGATGCCAAAATGATCTTAACATATAGGGCCCGTTCCTATATCACTTGAAAAACATTCCATTTTGCGGATTGCGCTGCAAGCACACACACACAGACACGGTTCACAGTGTTCGAACCTGCTTAGAGGTGCATGCATTCTACGATTAGTGTGATTATCAATATTAAAATTACTATTTCCTTAATTATTATTATCTTCCTAATTATTATTATCATTATTACCGTTAGCATCATAATATATATTCTTTGGATTACCTACACGAGCATTAGCTATGGCAGTTAAATTTTGTTGTTAGATTTTTTAAATGCATTTCTTTACGCTCTTGGTTCGTTTTGCCATGGAAGAGCGGTAAAAGCGAATGAAAAAGACAAAACAAAAACTCACCAAAAAATGGCAAGAAAAGCAAGCCGCTTGATAGCGAAAACAAAAATTTAATTTATGCAACAATACCAAACTAAAACAAGAAAACTGAACGTAGCCGCTAGTGCATCTGGAAGTGCATCTGGTGCATTCCACGATATGTTGAGTTAAGCGTAAATTTAGCGTAGGTGAAGGGATGCGGCAGAACACGCTTTGCTGCGGAACGATGCTCTCGACGCAGATGCTTTGCATATTTTCGTTACTTAGCAGAGAGGTCGTGACCGTGGCGAGGAAGAGAAAAACACAGACTGGTGCTGCTAGAGCGGAACCGTGGCAGCTTACAGCACATGCATGCGCTTGGCAATGGCAAACACAAAATTATCTTAATGATCTCATCTTGCACCGTTTTACATAGTTTTTCTTTTCCATCAATATTTTCATTTGAATCGAAGATTTAGCTGTTAAATTGCGTTAAATGCTCCGGTGCTGGTGAAGAAGGAACCTGCAATCGCGTCCGTTGCTAGCTCGAATAATCATTTGCCTTTGTTGGACGGAACAGATCCCGATCAAAATCGAAGAGAGAATTTATCCACCTATATAGGTTAAGGTTATAAGTTCATTCTTATCACAGTCAAAGCAATTGATCTGTTGCATGTGCTCTAATGGATTTGTTTAAGTGCGCGAATTCCGGATAAGGTTCGGATATCCAGCAACCCGTTGGAATTACCAATTACCTACAGCGATGAAGTGCGAGAGGCAAGAAAGTGAGAGAATCTATATTGTTTTACTTTTATTTATGATTTATGTAGTCCATCGCCGGCCCAATTTGTCGAAAACTGTTGCGCGTTATTTTTTTTTTTTTTCAAACTCAAACTTTCAAACAGTACACTGTCAGCATTCAGTTAAAGGACAAGTGATAAATGTCGATACTTTCGAACGAATGTAGGTACTAAAAGGGTTCGAATCCCAACCGAGACCGGACCCTCCGCTGTACGAGAGGACTGACTATCCACGTACAACAGGGAAACAAGTCTCGTAAGCCCTTAACGGGCAGGCATGACCAAGAGGTCGTTACGCCAAGAAGAGAAGAAAAAGGTACTAAAACCGAAAAGAAGAATTATATATTGAGCTTACGTGCAACCCTTTGCAATTATTACATTTAAAGCATCCACTTCTTTTGCATGCGAACAAGAAAGTTAGGAACAAACTAATCTTGCAGCAGACTAACATTAAAAATAAATGTATGCCTAGGTTGGAGATATGAAGCTGATTCTGTTGCAAACACTCAGCAGCGAGGTTTCTTAGTCTTGCGTATGCACATGATCGGTTGATTTACTTGCTACCAATCTCCTAAACAATAGGTTTTTCCTACAATTCAATTTGCGGCGACAGTCATCGAAAGGAAATGTGAATATAAAACGAGCGAGCGCTGGATACTTTCTAACGAATGTAAGGATCGATATGGAATAAAAACAGATTTCCTTGATTATGAATCAAACGAGAAGAAGTAGCTGTGATGCGTGAAGATTTTCTACAACCAAGCGGCGGGAAAGCGAACAACGAATGGCAGGGGTATGGTTTGCCCTCGATGGGGAAAAATATATTTATTGTAACACACTTTAGGCGATAGAAATAGACATATGCGCTCCGTGCGGTGCGGAAATATACGATCAAATTTCGCAAACCGACTTGCTCGGTTGCCCTTCGAGGCACTCCCTGCAATGGCCGTTGCGCTAGAAAAAACACAGCTTGTTCGAGCAATAGCGATTGCTGTTCGGTTTTGTTTTGTTAATTTAAAATCATGCTCTGTCTAGCGCGGAAAACAGTCAAACCTATTAATAGCGGTTTGGTTTTTCGTTGGGCATCGCGGATGCTGACACGCGGATATATGTGGCGGATGGGCAGCAAGCCCATGTGGGCGCGTTGCGTCTAGACTGGAAAACTAACACAATACCCTTTGCGGCATTGCACATGCACTTGGATGGTGCACTACAGGTTTCGGTCACTCAGTTTTTGTCGCGTGAGGGTAGGATCTTATGGCCACCACTCGAACGGCATGCGAATCGAATGTGGGTCGGGTTGCGGTGGCCTCGCGCCAAGCAGATGTAAAATCCGTGTACGCCCTGCGGGTTGTGGAGCGCACCGGTCGATCCGTCGGGTTCATTTCATTTCTAGTGGCTTCTAACGTGACGGTGGTGTTGTTTCGGTGATCGATTCATTCAGTTGTGTGATTTCTTCATAACACATCAATGTCCGAGCAAAAGTCGACCGGAGCCGGAGCGGACGGAACCACCGTCGACGTTGTTGGGCGGCTCAACGTGAAGAAGCTGGCCGACATGCTCATTGACAAAGGTATGCCCTTTTTTGTATCCGGCAATTCAAACTCAACCCCCTCTCACCATGCAATGACATCCATCGTTCTACGCCAGAGTACTCCCAGGGCAAGGAGGAACGTGGCGGTAGACCACAGTACTGGCTAAACTTCGGTCTGTTCCGTCCGCACCAGGGACGTCAAAATGGTCCCAAATAAAGCCAGCGGCCCGTCGCGTGCATGTTGGGATCGGATGAACGGCATCCATTCTGTTCGATGTCCATCGCCGAAGGTTGGTTAAGCTGGAATTGAAGTTAGCAAAACATTTTGAATAAAAACATTATGCGGCATTATTTTTCCGTTTTCTTTTTCGCCATCGCACTAAGGTCATGTATTTAACGAAGGCAAGGAAATTGCTGGTGGTATTGCGTCGGCTTGCTTGAAGTAATACTATGTTAAAAACCTTACCCTATTGATGAAAGCTATGTATGTGTTGCGGAACATCGTCTGTAAAGGACAATAATTTCATTGTTCTACGTTCCATTAGTCGTTTGAGACCCTGGTGATGGTACGCTCTCCTACTAGAGGCTGTAAAGAACTTAACTACAAAACCCCTTGCAAGAGAGGTCCTAAATGTTGCAGCATGGCCAATTAGACAGACATCTTGATACGGTTCCAAGGCCATCCACGTTTCGTATGCCTTCGCAGGCTCGTTGGCTCGAAACAACCACATTACCGGATGTTGCAGCTAATCTGATTTCGGTCGCGTGGGGATTGGTCTCGCCCGCCGGACGGAATGTCCGGAACGGAAAGCGGATGCGGCGTCCACCCAGAAGGTGCCCGGAGTAACAGTTAATTAACAGCCGTTATTATGACGCGAATGCAACGAACACATGGCAACGCTGCCATGGATGGTTTCATTTCTAACACCGCCTCGGACACCGGTAATGCCTGCGTAAGCTACGGAGGCGGACAAAGCCACCGGCGAGCTGGGAAGTGGGATTGCCCGATGCTAGGTGACCGCACAAACCCCGTGCCCCTGAGGTTTAAGCGTAACGGAAGCTGCCTCATCCTTCCGCCGTATCATATGGCGGGTTTGCCGTTGCTGTCACCAACGCAACTCCAGGTTTCTCGGGTTCGGACACTGCACGAACCGCCACGCTCCGATAGCTTTACCTCATCTTGCTGTTTCTTCCTTTGGGTGTGGGAATACTCTCTCTCTCTCTCTTCTCGGTTTATTTCTGTTGGTACGCGACACCGTGCTATCGATGAAAGCAATTAACAATACACATCCGTGCACATGCCGTTTCTTGGTGGTTTACCTTCACCGTCGGCTCGAAGTCACCCGATTGGAGCTGATTAGTACAAACCGAAGATCCAATGGGTCCGCTTCCCAGCTGGACGAAGCAGTTTTAGTTGCCTGTTTTTTATAGTGTTTGCATTGTCAAGCTTTATCCGTACCAAATTGCCAATGGGCTGGTGGGACCTTTCACACACATTAACTCCGCACTATGGCTGTGGCGAACGTAATGCAGTGCGGATGTCCTGCGAGGCTGGCACTTGGGTGCGTGTGGAACACTTGTGCGAGTGGTTGCGTTTGACGTGCAGCTCGTTGAACAATCGGTCGGCCGGAATCGCACCGCATCAAGTGGCCCAATACCATCATCCGCAGTGGCGCTTTCAAGAGGATCCAACCGACGGTTGGGGCAGCCTGTCAATTGTGAGTGACAGGTGTTGCTTGTTCGTTCGGTGCAACCGGCCGTTCGAAGCTCCCCCCCGCCACTGCCGGAGCATCCGAGTTGTCTGCCGCGTGGAATTTTATTTTATCATGTATCCATTACTATCGATCCCAGATCGGTGCCGTTCCGTGCGCTTGTTCGGGTTAAAACCTCATCACTTTGTTGACAAACCATCTAACTGTCTCCGTTTCGACGTGCCTGAGAGCGGTTGATTGTCGAAAAAGTACCGATAGTGATCAGTCGGTTCTATCCCACCACCAAGACCTAGGGATAGGACTTTCTCGACGTTCGGCGAAACCTTGGCGCGTGCCTGTGAATAATAATAACCATCTTATCAGGCCAGCTTTGGGCCACGGATACACTCTCCGCCGGTTGGGCGATGTTATCTGCGTTTTTCGCGAAGTCTAGTTTCAACGGTGGCAGGGGTTTACTTGCCCATTCGGGGCTCGACCTCAGCTTCCCTCCGGTTTTGCCTCTCATATCGACCTGAACTCGACGGTTGTTGACAAACGCTCAGACGAAGCAGCTTCTTTTCACTCTACCCCAGTGAAATAATAAACCAAATTGTTGCTGACAATTTGTGTTCCAAAGTTCCATACCGGTTGCGTTGTAAAATCCGCATCAGCTTGGCGGACTTGTCATCACGTCGACGTCGACGATGGACGTGAAGTTAACATGCATTCGATTTTCAATAGTTCGGGCAAGTTTTTCGGAGACACAACCGTTTGATGTCAGCCCGAGGCGCTGGCTGTCGCACTATCCGCAAGCAGTGCCGGTTCTCTTCAGGCCGCAATGCTGCAAAACGTACCGATGTTCAAGTAAACTTTCGTCGTGAGATCGGGAAGGAAGAGAGATAAATCAAATTGTATCAAACAAATTCGATGTGTTACAGTGCCAGTGACGTACCTTGCCTTGCACGAGGCAGCAAACGAAAAGGAACCAACCTCAGGATGTACGATTTACTTCCAACCGGACAAGCAGATCAAAGAGTTCAGGTAAGTCTGATTCAATTTCGATGTTGTTGTTTTATTTACTTGCTTGTTGCGCCGTATGGTATGCTTGAAAGCTGACCTAAGGTGCTGCAGCTGTTGTATTTTGCCATGCAATTTCAATCTTGGAAGCATCAGTGATCTATCTTGTCAATAAAATTGTTTACTTTTTAAGAGATTGCAATCGACCTGAATTAATTTTCTCACGCACGTGAGATTCGGAGCGATTACTCCCGAGATAAAATGTTACCACACCGGAACTCTATCTCCATGGCGCGATGCATCTCGGGTTTCGGGGGCTTCTAGCCGTCGCGGGAGCAGGAACCGGTCTTCGGCGAAAATATGAAACGATCTGCATGTGATCTATTTGTCTTAACTCACCCGCCACATCGGCACATCGGAAGCCGGCGCTTCCCTCCCTGGCCTCCGGCTGCTATTGAACGGAAATTAAAAGAAAACAGTGTCAGTGCAAGAAGCGCAAGCTTATTATAGCCACTTGCTCGCCATAAGACGTCGACGGCGTGATATGCGAAAACAGTAGATTTTTCGTACCGCTTCTGTTTTCTCACGCCCGTTGCCCCTCTCCGCTCCATTTCTCTTGTGTTTGTATAAGATTGCTGCGTTTATTTTTTCTGACCTATGTTCTCGTCTTTTGGCTCCCGGTTGGGGCAGAAGCACACCACGTTACCTGCTGATATAACGTTGAGCAAACATAGCAATTCCAATTTCCTACGCAGGAATGCCACGTGCACCATCATCGGTTGATTCATCCATCATGTCGGCTTCCGCATGGGGCTTTTCGTTTCCCAGTTTTGCTTAAAAAACACTGCAGCTGATTATGCAGGAAATTGGAACAAACACGCGGAATAAGATACTGTCAAAAAATGGTACCCGAATGTGTGGAGTTTGTCGTGTTTCATCGTATCTCACCCTTTTCTTGGAAGAAAACAACGGCACTGTTTATGCTAAACACGGGGCATATTCTTTTTTTGAATCTTCTGAGGGCACGGTTTTGATACAGGGAGGCAACTTACGTGACCACCCGGGATTATTTACCAGGAATGCTTTTGCGAACTCGTGTCTCTGTTATGACACGTTAGACAGCGGAAAGGGAATCAATGTCGGAAAGTTGTTTTGTTAGGTCCAGTACTTTACTCTTACTTCTCTACAGTAATGCCACAAATAGATTATAGTTTGCGTAGATTGCATTCCTTTTCCCGCTTGAGGCGTTTGTGGCCAATGTTGAAAGTTATTCCGCTGTCAAAACGGAAGCAACCGGAACTCCTGTTTCAGTGTGTGTTGCTCTTTCGTTTTTGCGTATAAGAGTAACATTCCACTGGGAACGCTGTCGGTTTTTTCTTCCTCAGCCATCCCCCGATGTCTAGATGATGATGATGAGTCCCACCTCTTACCCCAACACAGGTTTGAGAATGGCGGAGTTATCATAAGATATTTGTTTAACCTTTAAAGCAAATCACGAAGTGGTGGGATCAAAGTGACCCTTCACGAAAAAGACCGGTCAGCTCTCTTTTCCTTGCGTACAGCGGTTAGCACAACTTCCATAAGACAGGAGTCGTGGAACCGCTCTCCGGAGTGCACGGCCAAAAAATGCTCTCTCCTATTCGTGTAGCCGGTATCTCCCTTATCCAACATATGGAGGGGAGTTACCACTTTCCAGGATTGGCAAATTAAGCAAACCTTATCCGTGTAACAATAGGTCACGTCGAAAAAATCATCAATGGATGAATTCGAGGCGCCTGCCACGTGATTGCACAAGAGCGACCGATACAGTTCCTACAGAAAGATCAACTTCAAATTTCCACTTTTACGCGCGCGTGTCTCAAAGATATGTTGTTCCATTTTTTTTTATTTACATTTAAATTTGCAAAACAAAAATCTCATCATCATCATCTGTGAGATCGTGATGACAAGTGCAATGCTTACAAACATTAAATTTTGACAATACACATCTACGAGACATTACACATTCTACAGGGTTCTACTTTACTACCTGCTTTACGTACACGGCACACAAGCGCTTGAACTCGCGAACGTTTGCAGCCTCGGCAATCTCTCTTGGCATGCTGTTGTACCATTGTATACCTTTACAAAATAGTGAATTCCTGGCAAATACTGTAGAAAAGTTCGACGTCCTGGGATCATGAGCCCTACGAGTGTTGTACCGGTGAACGTCAGAACCCCTAACTACTCTCTCTCCAAGGTACCCCGGTAACAAGCCCCTCAGGAGTTTGAATATTAGTATCATAGTCTGATACACTATCCGCTGCTCTACCGACATCCATTGCAGAACATCCAGCATAACAGCAGACGGCGTGTACCGACTACAACACAACACTAACCTCATTACCCTATTTTGCACTTTTTGCAATCTTTTGAGCTGTGTCCGATTGCCGAGGAACAATATTGATGGACAAAAATCAAAATGCGGTGAGATAATTGATTTGTAGAGGTGAACTTTCCCAAAAAAATTTAGGTTGTTCCCCAGTCTACTTATCACCCCACACTTCTTTGCCACCTTAGCGATGACCCCATCAATATGTGCACTGAATGTAAGCCCATCGTCAAGAATTACTCCCAGATATTTGACCTGGGAGACTCGGTCAATTGGTTCCGTGTTGATGGCGATGGAAAGCTGGCCGATCCACTCCCTCCTCGACATTACCATGTAGTGTGTTTTACTAACATTCAATGCGAGTTTCTTGTATTTCAACCAGCCATCCAGAGCCACCAAGTCTGCATTCAAAAGGGACTCTGCCTGTTTGACGTCCTTTCGCGATATAAATATTACTGTGTCATCAGCAAAAAGATTTATCTCGCAGGAACGTAAGACCTGCTTCATGTCATTTATGTACATGATAAACAAAATTGGTCCAAGAACACTTCCTTGTGGAACCCCAAGGGTGTTTTCAATAGGATCTGAAACAGATTTTTTGAAAATTGTCCTCTGGGTTCTACCTGTCAGATAATCGCTGAACCAACTGAGTTCCCTCCCCTCAATACCGAATCGTCGAAGTGTTGTGAGCAACAAGGGTCTCGATATTGTTTCAAATGCCCGTTTGAGATCCAAGAAAACCGCAAGTACCGGTTGTCCGCTATCCATCAACCCCTTCCACTTTGCAAGCACCAGGTTCAGTGCGGTTTCACAGGAATGTCCTTCCCGATACCCCGACTGCTCCCGGGCGAGCAGGCCGTTCTGATCCAGGTATTGAACCAATTGGTCTTTGATCACAACTTCCAGGACCTTCTCGACAGTGTGAAGCATGTTGATGGGGCGGAACTCCTCCGCCTTGATAGCTCCAGTCAGTTTTGGAATGCCTTTGGTCTCCCGGAACCGAGTGGCTGGAGAGGTCGAGGCCGCAGCCACACGCTCCGAGATCATGAGCGGGTGTCGAAGAGCTTGTTAACTTTAGATTGTCCATTGTTATGAAACGAAAGACTCCGGACGACGTCGCTTAGCACAAATCCTTCGGGCTGGATGGCAGTGCCTATGGTCCGATCGCGCCATTTCTTCGAGAACTTGGCAACGCCTCGGAAACTCCAAGCCTAGGAGTGCGCAAAGTTTGCTGGAAAGAGCTGAGAGGGAGTTAGCGGAAAATGGCAAGAAAGGAGTTGGACCCGACCAGTTGAGGGCTGAATAAGCTTGTCGAAATCTAATTTCAGATTAACAATGGGGCAAAGTAAAACTTTCTTCTGGCCAACGGCCGTCCGCGTCTGGACGGCTGGAATATGCAGGAGTTCGTCTGCTGCACCGTCTTGAGACGGGGCGTTTACCCAGCTCATGGTGGGTGGGTGATGAGTCAATGAGCGCACCTTCGAGCTCGCTCGAGACCGTCGGCGGGCTGCCGAACTATGACGAACACGGTTGCCTATGCACGAGGTTTTTGCAGATTCTCCCATCGGTCTGGTGCGGTCCTCAGCTAGAATGTGTCCCCAAGATCTAAGCTTGACTTTCAAGAGCACCCACAACCATGGGAACGAACCAAACGTCCTGGTCCGGTGGACAAGGTATCAGAAACTATCGTCCGTTGGATCTCTGCCCCCTCCTCCCCCCATCCCGGTCAGTTTCCAGAGCCTTTTGCCTTTCGGATAGGCGCTGCGTCCCCAAATAGTAATCATAATAATTTCATCTGCTCGTATGCTGTTTTGCATAAATTTAATTTAACTTTCGTACTATCATTCATCTCCTCTGGTGCGCCGGCGAAGAGCGGCCACCGCCCAGCGCCAGGGATTGTTGCGTCCGGGGCGAGTTCGGTAGCTGGCGTGGAGTGTGTAAGAAACTGCAATCATCCCGTACACTCCCTATCGCTTCCCGCTTGTTAGTTCTTTTCCAGCTCCACCGGAGCAGAACTTGTGCCCGGGCACAAACCGGCACCGGACAACTTGCTTCCTTAAACCTCGGCCCAATACCGAGCGTTATGAGCCGCTCCATCGCTCATACTGCAACGGTCAATATACAGCGTGGGAACAAAGTGCCGATCGACTAACAAGTTGGTTTTGCTCGTGTTCCAACCCGATAGGTTTCACTTGATTTACTGCCACCAGATACTGGAGGAGGAGAAGGAGACTGACGTTAGGCGGACGGGGTTCCCAACGCATCTCCCTGGCCAAGTAAGCAAATCTTTCCATCACCAATCTCTAAAGGGAACGTTGGTTTACATCAATCCACCATCGTGTATGTGAGAATGTGTCACATAATACAGTTGTGCACAAATGCGTACTGACCGCCATTTTGGAGGGTGTCATGGGTATCTCCTCGCCTCTGTGATAGGTCTGTGATATACTCTTATCAGATATCTAATTCTATCGTAGCTAGTTGTAAAATTATTCTATCTTGTAAAGATAATTGGTTTAAATACACGATGATAGGTTTAAATGAGTGAAAAAATGTATAAAAAGTATATCATCAAAGTAACGTAACAATTCTCTGTTTATGTTTTATTCCTAGTTTGAACTTCCAAATAAGTCAGTCGGCAATAATAACTTTAATACAGAACCTCGTTTAAAAGGAACAGCAACACTATGAAGTAAACTTAAAGAACGAAGCAGTGTCGAAGAGTAAAAAGTGAGTTGAAACAGCAGACGACGAAGCAAAGCAAAGCCGGTCGTGTGAAAATGGGACCGCCCGCACACTGTTGCGTCTGCCGATTTTGTATTACTGCAGCGAATGCTGGTAGGATATAAACTGGCCCGTAACGCGCCCAGTTTCACGGTGGCAAAAACGTGAAGTGACAAACGAACTGAATAATGAATCTTATAATTTGATTTGGAGTCAAAGCGGAGCATTCAAATTGTTGCAGTTGACAGTCGAAGTGTTCGGTTTGCTTGTTCGCTTGTCATTCGAGCCGGAGGTTGTTTCGAGAGACATAGAGAGAGAGAGAGAGAGAGAGAGTAAGCGAGGAGTGGAGGGGAAAACAAAAGAACAAAGGCAAAAACTTAACCAGCCTCGTTCTGTTGGAGGGTCGGAGGCAAAGACGCTCGGAATGTCCGGACACGGTAGCAAGATATAAAGCGAACAGTTTGTGCAATGCCACGTTTCACGCTGACTTGCCGGCAGAGAAGGAAAGCAAGTCATGGGGGCGGTGTGTTTGTGTGTGGTGCAACGTCCACCTGGCGGAACCGGAACCGAACCCCGGGACGGGGCCATCGACGAGCGACTGCAACTTTTCCAATTAGAAGATTGCAGAATTCTTAAATTAATTTCCGGGCGAAATCTTTCCACTCCGACTCCCGGGGCTGTTTCGGGGCGGATCAGCGCTATGGCAATAAAAAAACGGCGGCCAGTACAAAGTGCCAACCCTCTTCAACTGGTTGCAACCCCGTCAGTCGACTCGCTGCTCTATTTTGTTTTTGCTGTTCTCTCTTGTCTCACAACCGGAAAAACATCTTTTTCTTCGATTATATTTGTTGTCTATTTCGTTTGACATTTGTTGCAAACATTCGTACATCGTTCCCTGTCTGGAGGACAGCTTATAGCTTATTCACTGGACATAGCTTATTCACTGGCAGAGTGTGTTTGGATCTTAATCTTACTTCCATATATTGTAACGCAACTGTTTGCTTCCATCTGTTTACCTTTGTTACCCATTTCGGATAACTTTTGACATCCGCTTGTGATTTTAAGCGGGTTCCCCTAATGGCGTCCTTTGGGTTACAACGCTCAAGTTGTTCCGAATGGCTTCAAGTCTTTATAATCAGCAACACTTAGCTTCAGCTTCGCCATTCATCATCATTCGGCTAGCTTTCAAATGAAGTTCTCCGCTTCGTTAATTACCGCACGGAATACCAACAGTTCCTGATGTGACCGCCGCGGTTTATGGTCCAAACACAACACCGAATCCGGTGTTGACGTGTCGAACAGTCTCTCGGAAGTCGGAAAATGGCGAAGGTACGATTTTCACGTCCAGATTTTATTTGCAATTTAAACTAGCTTCAATCGAGCAGGTGTGGTGTTGTTCTACTTCCCCCCTTCGGCTGGTTTAACCCCTATAGTCCCAGTTCCAGAGCTGGTAGGTGAGATGTTTGATGATTCATTGCTATCTTTTCCTTCTGTCCTAGCTCGAAGGTACGTCAGAAAATAGAATTGCTCAACACAACGCTCAACATTCGTATAATTAGGGTGAGTTAAACGGACCTAGTGCACATTAGTGGTGATTATGAAGCGTACCGAAGCTGTCCAACGGCGATTGCCATATACAACCGTTGACAACAGGGGCCAGAATTGGCCCAGTGACGTGCCCTTGTTGTGCTGCTCGAGTTTAGACCTCTACCGCGTGCTTTCGATGGACATTGGTCACCTTCCGGTGCGTTTTTCGACCCCACAGGATGCGTCGGTTTTTGCAAAATGGCCGCGAGGCCTGAAGTCGGCGTGAACTGGTCAGGTAGCGGCGCATTGTCCGCAGGACCATTCGTATCTAACGATGCATGCGAATGATGCCACACCTCGAGTGACCACACGAATGCCCTCTGTTCCTTGTTCAACTCACCATTTCCTGCCCCTGACTGCGCGACTCGAGGACACTCACGCCTCCGCGACGAAAAGCACTTATTAGTATTCTAATCGAGATGGACTAATTGTCCTGCAGGAGGGTTTGGTGTGGCGTTGTTCATCCCGTCTCTTATTCTACTCTTCTTTGAGCGTTTCATAGAACGAACACCAACGCCTGAAGAGTGTTGGTAATTGCGTGGAAACTCTCCAAACTTTAATCTTTGCCACCGAGAGAAAATTTGGTGATTTACGAATCGATATCTCAATATATAACGACGCGACCTGTCAGCTTCCTCGACACGAGCTGTCAAAATGTGTTTCGAACGTCAAAAAGATTTCGACTCGGTTGTCCATTGTTTAGCTATTTTCAATGTTTTGTTTACTTCTTGTATGGGATTTTGACAGATCGAGTTGTAAATTCGTACGTCACACTGTCGATTATAAACATCATCAACTTGCTGTTGTGCAAATTATCTTAAAAACTACTTAAACAATCATCTTTAAACCATCGCGCTAGACTTTGACAGATGTTTATCTCAGGCGTCATGCGTTTTGGCGAGAAACGAGAAAGCTCTTCACAGTTCCTAATGTGATTAAAAAAAAAAAAAGATGGGACAGGAACCTTCTGTCCTGTTTGATGAGGCTGCCGTGTTGCGTCCAGCGGAACGATGCTGAAAGCAACCGTAAAGCGTCGGATGCCCGGGTACGAGCTTTCCGAAAATGTCCACCGCGAACGGATAATAAGAATCCTCCGAATCACAGATGCAGACCGTTTCCCCCGCGCAGTCACTGCTGCCCGGCGATGTCAACAAATATTAGCACGCTGCGATGCCACCGAACGCCTCCCCCTTCCCCTTCCCCCCGCCAGTCAACCGAAAAGCGGAACGTTCCACGTCGAGAAATGCTCCGCGAGTGTGCCAGAAATGTTCGCCGCTTCCGGTTTCCACTGCACTCGCAAGTGCACACTTCGGCATCCGGACGTTACGGAGTGCCAATGGCGAGGTGGTCTGGCCACCTGTCGACAGGAACGGCACCGCGGGTGACGGTTCCCTCCCGTGGCGCGACGGAGCCTTGGGCTTTCGGTTTTACTTATCCTTTCCTTTTTTTCTGTATTTATATTTTTATCTTAAACTGTGTGTCGCTACTCGATGGGACGTTCATCGCCTCGCCCGTCACTTAGCGCGGGTGCATAGCGGGAGTGGAAAACGCAGTCGTGCTGGTAAATATAAAAGCCCCCCCATCCCAGCGGGACACTGCCCATCACCAGTAACGGTTTTCCGGTTTTTATTTCTGTAGATCGCACGTAGTTCGTGTTGTTGCCCACATTGTTTTTCGATGAGATAGAAGTGCTCTCTGTTCTCTAGCTTGATATAACAAAACGAGAACGTTTTCGAACTCGTTGAAATCCAGTAAAAGTACATTTAGATGTTTGTTGGCTGCTTTTCTATGTGATCATTGTGTATTAAATTTCTCTACCGGTTAAATTAAATGCTAAAGGAAACAGTACCTCTCTCGTTTCTTTCATAAGAGGCTCTTGCAGAGAAAACATTCCCTATTTTTAAATAGGAAGGGAAGAGTTCTTCACTGACATATACATGGGATAGGATCAACATGTAAAATAAACTAATAACGTGTACGAGTAAACGATTTGAAGCCTGCTTTCTACCAATGATTTGTGGAACACACAAAGGAACTGCAAAAGTTTTCTTATTTGACAGATTCACTCAGTGACTAAATAGTTTGAAACACAACCATAATAGCCATTAGTCTGGAATGAAATAGAAGTTGTGTGAACATTTTCAATACACTTCAAGCTCAAGTAGGAAGCATTGCGAGTCATTAAATAGGAAATAGGAAGATAAATTTCGAAATGAACTATTTTATTTACGCTATCGATGTTGGTCAGTCAGTTGGTAAACGAACTTCGACTTAGCTGCAAAGAATCTTGCTGTGTTCGTTTTGGACCCACGACCCGGAAATGGCCAGAAGTGTCCGTCGAAAATAAATAAATAACTAAATAAAAACCAACGCATTCATTTCAACTTTAACTTCGATGTTCGTGGTGACTTTTCCTACGAAAATGTTTCACCGTGGGACGTGGTTACACACGCGGGGGTGCGGCGCGAGGGGCGAAACAAAACGGAACGAAACGAACGAGCGAAAACCGTGGTTGACAAGCGCACCGGAAATGACAGCCGGGCGCTTTCCGGCCGGGACTTCACGATATTGTGAACCCGTGACGCCCCCGTGACGGTAAGCTGCATTTGCTGCATTTGCTGCATTTGTTGCACTCCCCCCTCCCCCTCCCACTCTCCTTCTCCTTCCCCTCCACCCATTCGAATAACTGTCACCCGCAGTGGATGAGGTGGTTATAATATTATCCGTTGAAATTATTTTTGAAAAAAGACCGCTGCACGCAGAACAGCTTTCGAAACTGGGTGATTGGAAAAGTATGGAAAATGTTGGTGAAAGTGAACGAGGGGGAAAAAACACTCTAGAAAAAGATGCTGTAATTACCTTCCCGCTCGGAAAAACTATATATATATAGGGAAGAGATCTTCTGTTATACGTTAAGGTTCCTTCACGGTCAAGTGGTTGTGCAACTGAAAGTTTGACTGTTATTTTCCCAGGGCTCCCGGGGTTTCGTTTTTTATCCCCTCCCCCACGACCGTTCCGCGTTTTCTCCCATCGTGCCCTCTTTATGGGGAGTTTGGGAAAACCGTCCGAGCACAGATGGTCGACTGAAAGTAGAGATCGCTTTCTAATGGTCACACTGTTGCCGCCGTGTGCCGTTTGGTCGCTTGCCAGCGAACGGTGGGAAACATGTGTGTGTGTGTGTATGTCGGTGACGTGAAAGAACTAACCCGGGAAGGGGGTAACACGGAAAAATCCCGGGGATTACAGCGCACAACACTCGAACTCTCCGGACTCCGGGGCCGGGGCTTTGCTGGATGCAGGTCCCGATGGCACGATGTTTTGTTAGCATAGTGGTACCTCCCAACCTCCGAAACGTACACACACACCCACCCCATTGCAACGCTTAAGCCCTCGGGAAAGCCCCATCCTTGGGCCGGGTGCTTCTCCGATAATCCGATTTATGGGTTTGAATGAAAAAGCACGCTATGCAAATTAATATGTGCAAATGTGAGCAAAAGCGAGCGCCACACCCGGGGCTGCTACTTCTTCCTCCCCCCCCCCCCCCCCCCCCCTCTCCCAGGTATAATGTCCCAGGGCGGTGGAGGGTAGGGTTGGCTTGCGTGGCTCGTACGCCAGCCGTCCAGCCGTGTGACGTACATGTGGACACGATGTGAAACGGACGATGAGCAGGAGAAGGGGGAGTGTGGTAGAGCGAAATAAAATATTTAATCTCTATAAATACCAGATACTTTTGCGCCTTAAGTCAGGCTCGTATCTGAAGGAGGTGAGTGTTGGGTGGAGTGTTGTGGGGGGGAGGACGCAGAATGTAGGACCATTAGACAAATCGCACACTTATTCACACACACAGTCATAAATAAACAAACAAAAAAGGGGGGATCGGGCTAGTGGAAAGCGTTTGGAAGGCTCGGGAAAACAAAACAATCAGTTTTGGCAGCTTTTTTTCCCCTCTTCAGGCTTGGTTGGTTTGTATTCCACCAAAAAACCTAGAAGCGGTGTGTGCGTGTGTGTGTGTGTGTACAGGGGCGGTTTGTAGTACAAATCAGTGAAAAAGGTTAGTATGCAATAGTTCCGAGGATGGTCTGAAGTAATGTTTACCTTGGGGGAAAACCCCTTACGTACTTTGTGACTCGTTTTTGTTTCCCAAGAAAATCGCACGAGAGCATCCGTTTGAAGGCTTTAATGTTTAATTCCTATACGTAGGTACGCTTTGCTACCCGTAACAACTGTAATTTATATGCAAAATTCAACAGGGTTGCCCTATTAACCTAACATCAGATACTGGTTGTTAATACTAACGGTGGAGGCGCCTGGTTCTTCACAGAGAGTGGAGGCGCCTAGTACTTTTAACAGAGTAGGTAGGGAAAAAACAGCACAAGTTTAGGATAAACTCTTCAGAACATGACAGAACCAGTCTCAAATTAATTACACACAATTATGACACCTACCAATTCTCTTACAAACGTGTTGTTTTGTTGCAAACGTCAAGTTGTCCTTCTTGTCAACACAAATAGAAACAGAAATCAAGATAAACAAAATACCATATCAAAGCTTCCCTCATCATAGAAAGCGAACTGGAAACAAGATGAAACATAAGAGTAAAATTTGAACAAGCTCTGGTAATTTGAAGATATTTTTTTCACACAATTGTTTTGCTGTTATGAATTTTAACTCAGTTTTCATACTTCATCTTTTCATTAGGTTTCGTGTACAGTAGTTTTTTGGTATATTAGATAGCCAAAATACATCTATACATACATTTTTATAAGTACTATACTAGTTTTAAACAGTCCTTTAGCTAGTTTTTGCCGACAAACGAAAAATAGAAATTATTTAAACATTATCAGATTATCGTCGAAAAATATATTATTTTCCCATGTAAATCGATCGATTGAAATCACGCATGATGCAATGAATAATTTGGCTAATCTATCAGGTCTACTGATTTGGTGGCTTTTGTCGACGATAAAACCGTTAGATTACGGCACAACAAACTATCGAATTGCACCACAAAAATAAATGCACACACGCACACAAAGTGCACATTCCGATGAAAAGCTGAGCGATTGTGCACGGATTAGCCGCGATCAGCGGTGAGTAGTGAAGTGGTGCGGTGGGGAGAGGGGGGAGGGGTTGGGAGGTAGGTGGTGGCGCGGTTTTCATTTATCAACTCGTCTATCAGCAACTTCGAGCACATAAATTATATGGAGTTAATTAATATTCAATTAACTGTCAGCTAACCACCACCACCACCACCGTCTCGCTCCCGAACGCGCGTCCTTAGTCTTTTGGGCCCCGGCACTCAGTTGGCACTCCTGGTGACTTATCCGGGCGCTCGGGCCGATTTGATGGATGTCGACACCGGCCACGCACCCCGCACATTCCCTCCGATACATATCACCGTTAGCTGTGGCCCGAATACAGCGAGCGAACACAAAAGGTCCTTTTCGTACGGGTGTGCGTGTGTGTATGTGTGTGTGTTTTAATTTTTATTTTGTTGTTGTTGTGCGAAACATAATTTGCGCGCACGGTGGCGCGCGTCCGATAATTTTTCGCTGACAAATATTGATTACATTTACCTGCGGTTCAACCAATATTGACGCACTCTCGAGGTGAAAGTGGATGAAAAATCATCACCGGCGAAAACGATGCCATCTGCTTCCATTAACAAACAATTATCGCGACCGGTACGGGGAACGAGCAACGGGGGTGGGGGAGAGGACGATCAGTTATCACTCGACCGATATCTTTAACACACAATCGATGCAGGGCTTTCACGCTCATGAAGATCGGCACACTACTTTCATAACTAACAGTACTGCTCCACGCCAACACCAACACAACACCGACACCGACCGGAAGCGGCCATTGTTTTGTTTGTTGTTCTTTCCTGTTTTTCTTTGTTTCTGTATAACATTTATGCGTTATGTTCGCTAGAAATGTGTTTGCCTTTTCAGCTTTATTCGTTTGCTTTGTTTCTATTTTGCTGATCTAAGGTTCATTTTCGATCGTTTACTTAATCGTTACTCAGTAATGCGAAGTTTTATCTCGCTTGTTTCTCTTCTATTAACTATTGTACTCGAATGTTTTGAAAAATTTCATTCGAAAATCGAGTTCGAAACGGGATTGTGTTATATCTGTTTGATCGGAAATGAGTTTCAACACTAGAACTATCAACATTACTTCCGATTTCATTTCTAATACTGAAACATACCAACATTAAACAATGTTTACGTAGTAGGTTTTAACATTTTAATTTTGTTTCTATCCTTCGTGCAACTAATTCAATAATGCATGTAAATATATTCATTGTCTTTCGTAGTTTCAATCTTGTCGCATCAAAAAATGTAATCGTTTAAAAACAACTACTACGGTTGTCCTGGTGTGAGTTGTACATCTTTCAACAACTTCTTTTGCGGTGTTCGAACATGGTTCGAACGAGTGCACGAGTTGTTATTTATTCACCGTCTCGTGGCTACGGCAAACTTGGCCGGTTATTTATCGCCATCGTTCGAACGTACAAGGTTGACTTTTATCTGACCATCGTGGTGGTGCTTCATACTTTTATAGTTCCCCCCCCCACACCGATGGAGTATGTGGTAAAGGTCAATCCTTGGAAATGGATGTAATGGAAGTATTATCGTCTTTTTTGTAGCTATAAGTTTAAACGATGTAAAGCTTACCTTCTGCAAAATGAAATGTTGAACTGACGTTGTTTTGATTAAAATCTATGTAAATCAACGGAATGTGTTGTCAGAGTCCGGTTAAAGAAGTGTGTCAGTTGTGTTTAAATGAACATCGCTTGTTTGAGGTACATTTCGACGGCGAGTTAAAGCCGCCCGGTAAGGAAAACGGCTTTAAACGAAGCACGTCCCACCGTTTCGCAGCAAAACATCCGACCGAACCCTTGGTCGGACCGTTCCGGTTCGGTCTCGTTGACGCTTAAACGCTACCATTTTCCGAGCGCCCCAAAGTTCACCAAAGTCCGTAATGGTCGTTCGTTAGCGGCGCGCGCGATATGCAGTCCCCGAAGCGATGTTTATGACTTTTTAATTTGACAGATAGCCACCGAGTGTGGGTCCCTCGCTGCCACGGCCCGGTCTCCACACCGGGACGGGATTAGCATGTGCTGCTTGTAACGAACTCCGATAGGATAGGTAAAGCGGCAAACACAAAAAAAAAAAAACGCACGCCAAAAACAGCTCCAGGTGAGGAAGATGTGGATGTTGGACGAGAACTTGGACTGAACCGTTCGCTCCGACCACCACTCGTCGGAATATTAGTCGCCCGAGTGCAGTACACGGCGCAATTCCAGGTACCGGGCAGCCGTGCTATACCCTCCGGTCTCGTTGGCAGGGTCCGAGCCACGCGCTAATGTGTGCTCCGATGGCTTACGGTATGCCAGCCAGTGTCGGTGAAACGGTGAGCTTCTGCCCGCTGCTGGTGAAGCGTTCACACTGACACCGATCTGCGGTGTACTTTACCGTTCGACGGCAGGACAATGCCTTTTGCTGGGCAGTAATTTGGAGCAAGCTGTTGTTTCGGTGCACCAGTTTGGTCGAATTGTTGCCAACCAAAGGTCTCCAGGTGTTCATCGCAGCTTTAGCGTCGTCCTCGACAGCACAGCATGGCTTAGTGTTTGACATTTTCACCTCGTGTTGTTTACATTCTGCATGACCATTTTTTTAAGAGCTCGCAAAAGAAGGAAATCGAACCAGAAATGACTCCTTCGGTTTTAGTTTCTAGTGGCGTTCCTCATTCGTTGTTCAATGTTTCCACTGTGGAGCATTCAAATATAAAAAAATAAAGTCAATCAAATGACGTAAAATATTGTTTTGGGACGAGCAATGAACATTTTGACAGGTGGCAGATCTTTCTACTGTGTACCTGCCATGCATTGCACTAGAGGCAAATGGGAGGATTAAAGTGAATGAATATTTATCGTACGTTAAAAACAATGCATTTTGTCGAAATTACACCAGAAGTTATTGTGAGTTTGTTGTTAGCGTAGGTTCAGGTTTAATTTGACATTATTATTCTACTCGGGGGTTTTAGAATCAATTATATATTTTCCCCTCATACTAGACATAACTTACACTATGTTATTTCAAAAATATTACTTAAAGCAAACAGCTAGTAAACCTCTACCACAATGGGCAAAGAACATTTCAAGCCCATTATCTATGTAATTCAAAACCCCACAAATAATGTATCTATGTAAAAAATTGGAACAAAATTGTATACTACTACTGTTGAAATTACAAGCTCAAGCTAGTGGATCGAGTGATGTAGAGGTGCATCAAGAAACCAAAAACATATACATAAAGTACAGAAGTATCATACACCACTCGTTCACAGATCAGAAAGGCATAAGAAAATAATGACAACTCACAACGTTTTGAAAATGAGCGTTCAATTTGTTAATTTTACTGTTTTTTTTTTGAGTTAATAGTAAACAGTTGATTGTCTTGCATGTTTTCTCCGGCTCTCCTGGTTGCTATTTAGCTGACGATTATGAACAAAACGTCATATTTTCATCTTGGTTCTGTTCGAATTGTAAATAAAATGTAGAGGGACCCTGTTTCGGTGCTTTGCCATGATTAAAAGTTAATTTGCAAGTGTTGCTCATTTCAATGCATGTGTTTAAGATGCAAGTATTGAATTGTATTAAAATTCGTTAAATAACTGACTCACTGTCATCGACTTTTATCCCTCTATTTTACTCCAACTTTTCCATAGTTCGTTGGTGGAAAGCAGTGGTTTTGGTTGTCTACACATTCCAGCCGGTGGCAATACTACTTCATTGGTGGAATGTTCGATTGCCAGCTTCAAGTCTTATGAACTCGTTCGCTTCCTATTCCTCTTTCCGTTTGGTTTGTTTTGTTTTAGAACTACCAACGACTAGAAACTAAGGTGAAAAAAAACCTTGCTCCACCCTTTTGGTCTAGCATTTCGAATGGCTTTGTCCGACCCCGGATACCATTTGGGAATGCTCGCGGGCTAGGTATTTGTACGTCAGCTTCACCCGAGATGGGTTCGGCTGACGCGCTGCAGATGTCCGGACACTGTGTTGGCCCGAGATGATGGATTCCTTTGAAGTCACTTACAGCACTGTTGGCTCGTTGCCGGTGGCGCTATATATTGGTGGTAGTTTTTCTATCCCATGCCAACGACACACACACACACACGCGTCGCGCAAAAGGAAACAACACACCCCAAGGACATAATCGAAGCAGTTGGTGCAGGATGGCCTTGGGTTTTGGGGGTTTGTGTACGGTTTTGGATGTAAAAAAAGTGGCTCCCCGCTGCGTGCCTGTATGTGTGTGTGTGTGTGTGCTATAGTCGAGAGTTGACCCCCAGCCCACTTCCGACCGAATTCCGCTGTAAGAATGACAAATATTTGCATTTGAATGTATCGTTACGCCTCGGTTGGCCCCTTTTTTCAAGCCTCGGCTCTAAATCGAAGGCGGTGCTGGGACCCCCCCCCCCCCTGGGCGTTGCACAGTGCAGAAGGGAAGCGCCATTCGAAAGGAAATCGGGCCCGAACGGTCCCGGGTCGGGTTTGGAAAATGTGTTGGAAAATGAAATGGGACAAAACTGTGGAAGAAGTAAACGTATAAAACAAAACAGCATTAAAACACTATCCCAACACGGCAAACGCGGTCCGGCAAAAAGAGGAAGGGCGAAGGTCGGAGGGGGGGGAGAGGGAGGGTGAAGACTGGTGGATCCTCCAACTGCGTAGCGTCAAGGCGAAATAATAATATAAGATCCTATCTGCTGTGGAAAAATTTATTCCGTCCAATTTATCACCGGATGTCTAGCGCTTTGTCTTTCGAGGCACCTCCCCCCCCTCCCCCCCCCCCTTCCCCCGGTTCTGGGGTGGAAGAGGTCAGCCCGGTTCTTGGCGTTGGCGTCTGTCAAACTGATCCGCGGCATTATTTGGTCGCATTCGTCAACAGTCGCCCGGAGTAGAACACTATCGTTAGCATCCGTTTCGCTGGGCTTTGCGTTGGCGCTTCCAGTGTGCGCTTCCTAAAATTGTCCGCCGTTGTTAGCGGCCACTTTTTCCTCTTCTTCTGCCTCTCTGCATCGCACACACACACACACACACGCGCGCGCCTACTCTCTGCATCCTCAAAAAACCGCACCACTTCCCATCGTACGGCTGGGGCTTTTATTTTAAAATATGGCGCGCACAGGTCCGCGAGTCGGGTTAGTTCCCCCCCCCCCTACGCACCCTCCCCAACCCCTCCTAACTTTTCCCACGGGACTCGTGGTGGGGCGCGCTATGTTGATTTGATTTTGCAGACAGCAAACCCTAGAGGCCTGGTTTGTCGGACCGTTACGAATGGGCATCGTGGGAAAAGCGTTCGTTTGGCATTTTTACTTTTCGTTCTTTTTTTTCTCTATGTCCCCGGCCACATTAATAGGAAGTGGCCACCGACATGATTCAGTGCGCGAGCTTTAGCCTGCGGGGCGTGGGGAAGCGGGGAATGGAAAAATATTTACTAGCACCAATAACATAATACGTTATGCAAACAAAGCACAGATGTTCGGTTCGCTTTCGTTTACCAACAATTTGTAAGACGGGCTATGTCAACCGACAATGTTAAAAATAATCCCACAAAATGCATCCTGTTTGCGAATGTTACGTCGTAATATTATGGGTTATTTTGTGGAATTTAAACCAATATATTTATAACCCCCACAAGTTCTTGGGGAGATTTTGTTTACAGAATTATTTTATATTACATCAACTTTTATAAAGATACCGACAATTTAAAACCATTTGTGTCATCTACTGAACTTTAAAGCATACCTGCATGTGTACGAATGTCTTTAATTCGTATGTTTTGGAATATAAATATATTTACTAACATTATCCCACGGTGTAGCAGCATTTTCCCATAGTTCGACACGATTGAACTGTGGCTATTTAAAAAAATTCGTTACAAAGTTAAGTTCCAAGGGATGCTAGTGTCCTTGAAACCTTGTTTGAAGCGATGTTGATTTTGTGCTGATCTCTAATCTTCCTTGGAAATATGTCAAATTTTCAAAACGACAGTTTGCAATGATTCATTGCCAATCTGCCTGGAACCGTCTGGGAATTGATTTTACGTCCGAGTTGCGAGCCGACCTTTTGCCAGGTCAGTGTGCAGTCCAAGCCTGCCGGTGGAAAATGGCAGGCCAAGCGGCCCGTTGCCGTTTTGTGCGCTCCAACGGCCCTTGTGCGAAGCCAATTCGGAAAGTCAACATTAAACAGCATTTTATTTGCACCTCGCAAACATGTGCAAGAGAGCATACAGCACTCCGTTTTCCCCGGGGTGGAGGGGGGGGGGAGGTCGGTGCCGGGCCGGCGGTGCATACAGCTTCGTGCACGAACGGGTCCGAGCATGAATTACTTAATTAATGGAAAGCAGCTACTGACGGCTGCCATGCTTGCGCTTGCCGCTAGCCGGGGCGAAGGGGTTGTTTGTGGAAGGAAGGGACGGTGGAGGGGGGACGGGGGAGGGGAGGGTGATTTTTCATCTCCGCCGGGCTTTGCAATCCGGGATGTTAATGAAGAAAATGGGATAAGCTACGTGATTTGGCCGGTAATTGGAGCGGAGTTTCTTGCGACGAGTTTCGGCCTCCGGTGTCTCCGTTTGACGTTTGACAGCGCAAACAATGCAACACTGCACGGTGCGTGGCGGGGCCCAGGGTTGGACGGTGTTCCTGCCCCGGTCACTACTGGCCTCCCCAAAGTCCTGTGCAAGAACCTCTCCAGCTACGCTGTGTGTATTTCGGGGTGAGCTATTTTGCTGCGTCACAGAAATAACACTGGCAAAGGCAACCCTGAGCTCGACGTTGACTAGTTCTTGGAATGTCTCCGGACTACTCTCCCGAGGTGGCTTACGATGGTGAGACAGTTTGTGTGATGGAATTTCATAAATCTGCTGCAAGTAGTACGACCAGTTGGGTGCTTAAAAATGGTCCCAATTCTTTCGCTTCTCGGTCGGAATGTTCCGCCCGGAGTTCACGGCCGGATTTTGTGGACTTGTCAACTTTCGACGGAATTACGTTCGTTTCGTGGAATGTCAAGGAGAGGCACTCCTCGGCAATATCTCGTGGGCATTGCGAGCCACTCAGAATATCTATTACATGTTTTAGCTGTTTTATATGGAGTTTGCATACACTTAAAACTCATTATCTCAATTTTAGGATTGAAACTCGGTTTAACACAAACACAAACAAAACAAGGTGTATCAACCAAAGTTATACAACAGGGTTTATACAACAAGGGGAGTACGATGGAATGTCAACCAGTTTAAATATGGCTTTATTGTAACTATTAAATTGAAACATAACTCCCCAAGTAAAGAATAAAAACTTCTCAGCTCTTTTCTCAACCCCGTTCTTCATCGAGCATCGTCCGGGAAGTCAAGCTAGTTCTGATTAAAATCTCTAGTACTGGATCCCTTGTCGAGAATGCGTTGGCTTCTTTTTTTTGTAACACTTTGTGTAGTGTCATTGCAATTCTTGGCGACGAGAAGAGTGAATCAAGTATAACGGCTAAGAAATACCTCCTCGGAGAACCTAAGAACCATTGGAAGATGCTTGTGTTGTTCCAAGGGTTCTAAGGTTGTTGGAGCAGATAGGAACCTTCGCTTCCAGATTAATCGACTAATCAAATTGGATTCGCACTCGAGAAAGATGTCGACATTTAACCGTGTGGAGGAGCAAGGGGAGTTGGGGGGGAGGAGGAAGGGGGCATCGGTAAGGCAGAACCTAATCAATTAGTCATCCCGTGTCAGAAAGTTGGCCATCGTAGCGAATGGCCCGTCGGAATTAACCGTAGCGCATCCAATTTTCCAAAGGCGCGGCGAACATTTCTCTGCAAAATCATCTCACCTTCCCTCCGCTCCGCCCACCCCCCACACCCCGCGCAAAAAGGGCAAGAAATGATGGACTGACCCTTCGTCGTCGTCGATTTGGAAGGGTTGCCCGAAAAGTTGCGAATTGATGCGACCCACCGAAGCGCCGAACGCCGGGGTCGGTTTGGCATTTCCAAATGCGTGTGTTTGTGTGTACCGGGAGTTCTCGGGAGTTCCCGGGGCCGACTTCTGATGCGGGGTGGGGATGGGGCGAAATCGAATTACCTGCTAGAGAAACTTTTCCCGGCCGTCGTTGCTCGAGCGATCCGTCACCTTTTCTGCACGTCGAAATTCGCTTACATTTCGGGGGGGGGGTTCCCCGATCGGTATCGGATCCGTCCCACGTCCTTCGGCCGTCCTGCCTTGCCGTTGCAGCCGTTCTGCTGCGTAAATAATTATCGTAAGAATTTTAAAATTCAATAATCATTCCTCAAATATTCATATTTGACTCTTCAATGTCGTTGTCGCTGCTGCCGGCGCCATGACAGAAAGGTTCGGTTTCGGTTCGCCGGAGAAGATGCACGTGCGAGCCGAATACGCAACCGAAGCTAATTAAGGATCCGTTCGTCTTCAGGTAACCGGAGCGGGGCCTCCCTCCCTTTCGGAGGAACGAAAAATGGTTGATATATTTCAGCATGACAAAACTTTTGCCCTACCCTTGTACGGCGGAGTTTGTCATCGCAAAAGCCAACCGAATAACTTTCGAAACCTCCGTCCGGACCTTGGCGTTCCCCAAACCCACGACCTTTTCCCTCGCAAACCGTCGCGAGCTTGGGTCCCTTTTTCAGGTAGCAATTCCCCAGCGAGGTGCATCGAACCATCCGAACCGGTTCCGTTTGCGAGCATCGAACGTTGGTGTATATATTTGGAACCCGGACGGATTTGGTCCGAGCAAATAAGGGCCGATCGGAGCCTTTCCCACCGAACCGGTGCATCGGTGAAGAGAGCCCAACAAAACCACTCACCGGTTTCCGAAGCGTAAATGATCGTTTGCGGGATGTAATGGCTTAAAGGCGCAGCACCGGGTTGGCACTAGTGAGGTGCTACCCGAGGCCGAGTGAGTTAGTTTACTCTTCGCGATTAGTGTGTTGATTCTATTCACCAGGATTATGTATTTTGTTTCCTTTGTGAGATGTAAATCTCATTGGAGAATCTAATCACGATGAGGGAGCCAAACCATTCTCATTCGAAAACGAATCACGATGAGAGAGCTAAATCGTACTTAGTGAGTTCAATTACTCTGAGTGAGCCAAACCATTCCAATTCATTCTAAGTGAGCTAAATCATTCTGAGTGACTTCAATTGTTATGTGTGAGACAAACCATTCTGAGTAAGACAAAGCCTAAAAAAAGCCTGATATTCTGAGTGGGAAAAAGTGTGTTCTTAACCTCTTCACAGTCTCAGTGTTTTTTGAGATTTTTTGTGATTTAGATCAGTACTGTGTTCTAACGATGCACAACAAAAATAGAAACATTACAGGCGACATAAACTGCCCGAGCTAGGATCGGGCAAAACTATGAAGGGGTAAAGGGGCCAACCCATTGTAAAAGAGCCAAATCCTACTGAGTGAGTCAAACTATTTTGAGGGAGCTAAATAGTTCTAAGTGAGATCAATTATTCTGAGTGAGATAAATCATTGTGAGTGAGACAAAGCCTAACAAAAAGACATATTCTGAGTGGAAAAAAGTGTGTTCTTAATAAGCCAAACCATTGTGAGTGAGCCAAATCATTCCAAGTGAGTCAAACCATTTTGAGTGAGCTAGATCACTCTAAGTGATCCAAATAATACTGAGTGAATCTAATTATGCTGAGTGCAATAAACCATTCTTAGAGAGTCGGATCAAAGTGAGTGTGAATTAACGAATAAACTCTCCATTCCAACTCACTTACCTTGGATTGATTCAAGTTTGTGAATCGTTATTCCCATCGCCAGTTCGAACATGTCAAATGGTTAGAATTTTAGATGCTTTTAACCTCAGAGTTAGGCTTCTAACATGTGTGTTTGAAGGTAAATCTTTTAAGAACTGTTTCGAACGGACATTCGCTATCTATTTATGTTCAATGTTTTGTGGTTAAAATGTTTTCCCTTTTTTCGCAATTGAAATGTAGAAATGTTGCTTTAGGAATGGTGAGTGATTTCCGCCGATTGATTTAGGATGTTATTTTGTGAAAACGGGCAGAGTTGCCAGAAACTATCCACGGACGGATACATGACACACGTACGACAACGATCCTCCTCCCCTCCCCCTCCCCAGCAGCAGAGGCACCGTTAAATTTCCGTTATTTACCACCAGCATTCAATCGAGCATTTCCACGTACCGGAGCCACGTTCTTTAACTGTCGCATCGGGGAGTTCTCCTCCTGCCTCCTCCTGCCAACACTTCCAAAGTGCCCGGGTCTTACTGATGATGAGGCAAACGTAAACATGAAACGATGTCACGTCTACTTGGAAACGACTTCATTTGGCGGAGGGTCCCCATCAAAGTTTGGCTCGCTGTGACTTAATAAAATCCCCGAAACTCCTCCCCCTGCCGCACGAACGGAGGGCGCTTCAGCTCCACGCACGTACCGTACATTTCGGCCGGCCTTCCCTCCCTCTCCCCCCCCCCCCCCCCCACTCCCCACCGCCTGTCGAAAACTTTTTCCATATCCTGCCGCCCGAGAGCAACGGGGGAGGGGAAAAACATTCCGAAACACGGTGAACCGGGCCTTCGGTCCCGGGAAGGATTCCTTTTAATCGGAGTGAGTAACATATCCAGGGCCCGGTTGCGGTTTCGGGGATGGGAAATCACACACACACACTCGCCGGGGGAGAAATCCAGCAGAGCACCACTGGGAGAGGGTGGGAGGGAACGCATAACCGTGCCGTTCGTCAACCGTCCCGGATCAATCAGCCGAGGGTGAGATTTTCGGGCAGACGTTGGCATGTCCCGTGGTTGTTGTTTTCAAACGGAGGGAGGTTCGAGAGGGAGCAAGAAGAAAAAGGTGATGACGGATGCGGATGTTCGGAATAAACCTTGGGAAGGTTCGAAGACGGCCGAAGACGGTCCAGCAGACCCTTGGAAAAAGGGGGAAGAATGTTCTTGAAGGCTTTCGTCCTTCCTCTTGGGATATATTCTGTAGAAGCGCCAGATCATTATGTATTCTGTTTCAAAAGCCGCAAACACATGACAGAATGCTAAACTACAATGCAATTCGGTTGGAAAAGTATTTAACTTTGAATTCGAGAATTTTTTAGTACAAATTAGTACAACGATGTTATTTTAACCCGCTCCGTTGGTTTCGCGCTAAGCATTGTCCATCACGCAATGGAAGTAGATGAAAAGAGTTGTTCCCCGCTCCTTCCTCACTCACTTACACATGCACTGCATCCGTTCAAGACGCAAAAGGGGTTGCAAACAAACAAAGAGAAACAGAGGGAGATAAACAAACCGGCGCGATCCGAACCGGAGCAGCCCGACGAGGCATAACCGGGCACCGACAGTGTGTACATTTATTATTGATTCTGATTCTTAATTTTCCTAGCTCGAGGGAGGGATGAGGGGAGCTGCAATTAACGAAGGGAAAACCCACGGCGCGAGCGGGGAAAACATTAACGGAAAGGGCGGTAATTTGCAAGCTAGAAAAAAGTAAGGGTTCTCTGCCGATTTGGGTTTGAAGGAAGGTTGAGAGTAAACACAAAAAAAAAAAAAAAAAACGGTTCGAATCCGGGCCGTCGGCGAAAAGGATGCACTTTTACTAATTATCTACAAATGTAGCCAGGCAAGCAAGCTCGGAATGCTCCGGAAGTTTGCTGGGCAAATGGTGGGACGAACTGATGAAAACCTTTTCTTTTTTTTTGTTTAAAGTGGGTTTGGTTCGGTTTTTGTTGCTTGGTGGAAATGTTTCGGCTCTCCCTGCTGGTCTCTTCTCCCCGAGGTACATTCTTCAAGTTCGCAAACCGGTTCGGGTTCGTTTATGGCTACCCCCTCGGGAGCTGGATTGAAACAAATTCGAATTCGAACAAATAAATGAAAACATGTAAACGAAATCAAAACAAGCAAACCAGCGGGAAAACCAAACAAACCCGTGGCAAATACCTGGATAGGGGGTTGGGAGGGAATAAAAGTGCTAAACTTACGCCCGACGCATCTCGCATCGGCTCACGGTTGGGTTTCGGGTGAGACAATGTTATTTTTTTTTAAAAAAGATGAAATTCACTACCAATTTCGCTCCGGATGCAGCACGGTGGAGTGGAAAACTGAAAAACCGTTTTTCCACAGTCCCGGCAGGCCGTTGCGGGCGGGTTTTTCTGCAACCTGGTTGAGAAAACTTTCGTTCCCCGAATGGGAGGCGGTTTGGAGGGCGCTTTTCTACCCCTTTTCTCGTTGCACGATTCTCAAGTAACGTTGCATTCGTGTCGAGAAAGAGAGTGAGTTGAGGAAAGTTTCTTCACTTATTGTCTTTCGTTGTTTATAGTTTTGTTTTCATTATTGTATTCAGCAGTTTTTGTAGTTTTTTTAAAGTTTAATATCATGTATTGACAGCCTTGGGTATTTTTAAATCTGATTTGTGAACATCATTGTCGTTGAAGTTAATTTAATAATCAAATGCATTGTTGCTCATAATAAACAGATTGAAAATTGCGTACATGGGAGATGACCATATGTTGAAGAAAAGTTCACAAAAAGAAGACATTCATGTATTGACATATAGAAAAACATAGTTGCATAGTTCGAGTATAGTTGCATGTTCGAGTAAAATAGAACAATATTGTTGGCGCTTTAACACGTTGACTGCCATTTTTAATAGCCAGCTGTGATTAGTTCTAAAAAGTTTTTGTCCCATAAATAAATCAAAATGCAACATACAAGTTGTAGTAATATTTAACATCAATTCTTTGGGAAGCTAAGTCTTTGCTTAGCCTTCATACACCGTCGGTTTAATAAATATTATAAACAAATATTATGACAAACGATTGCACTAAAAAAGTGTGCTAAAAACGCTTGGCAGTCAACGTGTTAATAACGTTTTAAAAAAAAAAAGAGGTTCCAATTCCTTTTTACTGCAATCAAATTGATGACTTAAATTACACACTTACAGTACAAAAGAAAAACAAGGAAAAGGATAGGGAAATGTAATGCCGAAACAACGGCAAACAGCTGGGAGGAAACTTTCCGCTAAACGTGGCTTCCATCGAACCACCGAGCGGCGTGTTTCGCAATTGCAACAGGCATGAAAATTTGTACTAAGATAATTTCAGCAAACTACTCTCCGGAGTGTTTTTCCCTCCGGTGCACTCTCTCGTCTGTTTTTTTTTTTTACTTTCCCCCGCTTTTCCGGTCGCAAGCTTATCGGCGGCGGCATCTTTCTGCATTGCTGCAATCGAAATGGAGAAAAAACCCTCAAAGGCGGGGGAGGGGGTAAGCGTACAACAGGAAGCGGGAAGTACACTAAGGAAGAGGAAAAATTTTAAAGGCACCAGCCACTCAGAAACAGCACCATTGGAATCGCAACCATCCGGGGCAGCCCCCGGATTGTCACGCGGAAAAGTTCCGAGTAATTCAATTAAAACTTACGATTAATTTTGATTTTCTTGCCCCACTTCCCCCTTCCAATCCTCTGCCCCCACAGTGCACGCCTTGCCGCCGAGCCCGCCACAATGTGCTTCACGGTCGTTGATATTCCGGCGCGTATCTGGCGGGCTGCGCTTCTTCGGTCGAACTCCCACGAGTTGAATGTCACATTCGGTTCCTTATTTAAAGCTCCCCCGGGGTGGGGGAGGGGAGGGGCGGAAGGGATGTGACGATACATAGACGGAACAGTTTTTTTGTTGTTGCCTCTCTACCCCTTGTTTAGCGCGCGCTTTCCCGGAAAATCCTTTTCTTCGCTGCCGCGAATCGTAGCTTCACGTTCACGTTCGCCCGAAACCGATAAGCCGACGGATTCTTACCGAATTTTTGGCGCAACCAGGCGACGCCAAGTAAACGGAAAGCAAAACAAAAAAAATAGAAAATCGGGAAAATGTGTATGCGCGCGGGTGGGTATGTGTGCTTGTGTACGTGTGCCTGAGACGGTTTAAAAGAATCTTTTTAATTATCTTTCTCAATTGAAACTGTGCCGAGATTTCAGCCGTGGAAATGGAAGGAAAACAATCTTCGGCTGGCGCACATGGCGCGTGCGGTTTTCCACCGGTCCCGGTCCCGGGGCGAGAAGGGGGTTGACAGATTCCCGCACCTTATGGTGGTGAAGCACGCGGACGGAAGGTTTATTGCATATTGCTTCGCCGATCGATAAAAAAAAAAAAAACTGCAGCTCAACCGGGAATTTCGGTTTGTGTATCGAAAATAAAAGTCGATCGCTAGCCGAACCGCAGAAACCGGGAAAAACCGTTTGTTCGACGAGACATTGCTGACTTGGGAATACCGGAAGACGAACGGGGGGTAAACATAAAAGATCATTTGTAAGGCAATTCCCGGCAGGCGGAGAAGGGTTTACAACGTACGAAGGAAACTTACTAAAGGGAGAAAGAACCTGTGAAAGTAGGAAAACTAAGAACGAAGCCTCGCCCGGTGTGTTTTTTAAATCGTACTAAAGCACAAACGTCACACTATGAGTGTTTCAGTTGACAACTGGAGCAATTGATTTATTTCAAACTTTGACTTGTCTAGCTTACTTACTTCAAGAGAATAAAGAAACATTCTAAAGTGTAGGCAATAACAAACAATAAAAACATGTGTTAACAGAGAAGAACCCTCACAAAAATTGAGTTAACAAAACGGAAAACGCTAGCAACTTTATTTGGAAAGCAAAATGAAGAGTAGCTTTTCTTTTCCAATATAATCAATATCTCAAAGGTAGGACCTACTCCAACATTTTAAAGCCCAAATGGAGCAGCATTTGGTCATGAATGCCACACAACAACTGAAAAACATCCCCACACCCCATAGAGTGTTTAATTTAATGTTTTAACTCTTTGATTGCCAAGCATTTTAAGCACACTGTTTTAGTACAATCTGTTTTACTAACATTCGTTTATAACGTTTCATAAACCGACAGTTTTTGATGGCTGAACAAAAACTTAACTTCCCAAAGAATTAATATTAAATATTCCTATAGTTTTTATGCTATATTTTCATTTATTTATGGGATAAAAACTTTTTAGAACTAATGACAACTGGCTATCAAAAATGATAGTCATGGCAGTCAATGTGTTAACACGTTGCGTACCAAGCGTTTTAGCACAATTTTTAGTACAATCATTTTAATTTCAATTTGTTAATAATATTTGTTAAACCGATTGTTTTCGCACAAGAAAATGGAAAAGAACTCCAAAGGGAGAGCCCATTCATCTCATCCCTTCGATTGCACGCTCGCTTGGCCGATTCCAGCTGCTGTCACAACATTGACAGATGCTTTAGCTGTATGCGTGTGCCTTGCACCGTTCGAGACGTTCCGGGTGTGTGGCAGGATAAAGAAAATGGCATCTGCGATAAGGGACGCCCGACGGCAATAGAGAGAAAGTGCAACGGAAACGGGAGAAGGGAAGCCATCAAGTACGGGAAACTCGAAGGCATTGGGGACCGGAAGTGTCATCCTTGTGCCCGTCGGGCGATTCAGGCTGGAGAATGCACCGCCCCCCGACACGTTTGACGCTTGATCAGCCGTGATTTATCGATGGTTTTGCGCGTCCGGACGCGAAGTTCGCCATTTGCCAGAAGGCTGCCATCGTCGGTCCATCAGTTGCGTCACTGTTTACCGAAGGTGACACTTTATGATCCACTGCCCGCAACAGCGTCGTGTAGGCGCAGCGTTATCCGGCACTAGCGCGTTCCATTTTTGCTCCAAATTTCCTTAAAGTTCCCACAATATCTCTAAATCATTTTGTTCGATCAAAGACACAATAGAAACAGAATAAAAAAAAAATAAAGAAACGAATCGTTCTTTCACCAGTTCAAAGAAAAACAATACGAACCTAGAGAAATGGATAGTGAATATTCTAACAGGAAGAATTGTTGACACTTGTTTATTTTGGTTGAGTACCAAAATATCATAGAAAACGCAACTGATTACCATTGTTTACGTTCAGTTTAGAACTTCACGACTTGATATGGGTCTTATAATCGCTAACACTGACTGTATTAATCTTTTCTACTTGCTTTGAAACTTAAATCAATCTTTAAATACATAATAAAACAAGTTCCGTTTGTTTCCGTTTTTCCTGAGCTAGTGATTAATCTTATTTAATCAACTTTCGTATTATTGTTATGTGTTTCCCTCAGTTCCAATCCGGAAAGTGAAAACAGCTGCCGTCAGCTGTTTTAGTGACGCTGTAATTGCAATCGCACCCTCCAAATTGAGCAGGTTTGGTATACACATGCCGCGCGAAGGTTTCCAATTGCTGAGCGCGTTTACATCCCAGGGTGCCGACTGCCGTACTTACCGCAAAGCCCAAAGCCTCCCGTCATACCCGGCTTTTGACACAAACAAACACAATTTGTTTATCGGTGGTTTTGCGGCCAGTGGCCATCCCGCGCACTGTGGGACGTGGGACGGAGCGAGGGCACCGTCCGAAATCAATATTCCCCCCTCCCCGATATTGGCTTCCCGTCCCGGGGTTGTTGGGAAATTCGGACCCGGTTCGGTTCGCAATTGCTGAATACTTGGAAATGTGCGGAATGGTTTTTGAGTGAAAATGTTAGCAGCTCCGGTTGCGGAAAGGAAATCAAACATGGCGTTTGGCGGTTTGTAGGCGTACATAGTCGAAAAGTACATTAATTTGTCCGCTCGGATGGAGACGCCTGGTGTCTCACGTTGCGCACTGTTTCGTTTGCCATTTTTCACGACACAAATCAGCTCCGGTGATATTAAATTGCTTTCTAATAACTTCAAACGTTGGTTGGGAACCGTACTTGTCGGGGTAAATTAATGGTTATTGCAACACGGAAATGGTTGCAACATTAGAACACACTAAATACGATGATATGTTTGAGCTGCATTTACTTACCTCAAGCTAACGAACGACGTTTGCCAATTTGCAGCTATTCGCCGAAAGGCAGGAATAGGCGTGGGGTGGGGGAAAAGTTATCAGCGCTAGTATCATTGGCTGATCCTCTCCATTTCCCACCCGGCGAGCATTGTGCCAGTGGCATCCATACAGACGCCTTTTGCCGCATCCTGTTGCATCGACGCTGGGGAAGTTTTTAACCCGAACCCGTGAACCATCGTCACTTCCTGACGTACGCACTCGAATCATTTCCTCGATGCACCTTCAGGATGTGTTTTGCCGCCCCGACCCGGCTCAGTGTGTGGCAATGCACGGTACGAATAGTTTCGAGTATTCGAGCGGAAGCGAGGGATGGCAAATAAATCATGCTAATTTGAAAAGTTTAATTGCGAAAGTTGAGTTGCAAAAGACATCGCTATCGATCCGGTCGGGTTTTTCATTTATCACATGTCGTACCGCACTGTGTTGCCACGCAACAGTTTCGGCTTGTCGGAAAGGAGCTACTATTTGCGATAAAGTTTAAGATTTACGCCACGTACATCGGCTTTGCGATGTGGCTTGCAGTGTTTATTAAGATCAACGATTGATTTGAGATATTCTACCACGATAATTCAATCCAAATCTCGTTATTTTAAATGTTTCTTGTTAGGGGTTAAGGAATAGTGATATAGCAATATAGCGTTCTGTTTCTTCATGAGTTCTCACTGCTTACATTGTTGCAAAATTCTTTGAATGGGAACACAAACCATTCGTCGTATGAAACACCAGGCGTCTCCATTCGATTAAAAAATGTTTTTGTTTTATTTTACATAATAATCTTAAAGCAACATACTGTTCTGTTTCTTCATGAGTAATTTTTGCTGCTTACATTGTTGCAAAACTATCTTTGAATGGGAAGACAAACCATTCGTCGTATGAAACACCAGGCGTCTCCATTAGATTAAATTTTTATTTTATTTTAAATAATGATCTTAATGCAACATACTGTTCTGTTTCTTCATGAGTAATTTTTGCTGCTTACATTGTTGTAAAACTTTCTTTGAATGGGAACACAAACCATTCGTCGTATGAAACACCAGGCGTCTCCATTTGAATGAAACATATTTTTACGTGTGTTTACCCTACAAACCCAAAGTGCAAAATTAGGAAAATGGCGGCTAAAGAACTAGTTTTAAACTAATAGCGGTGGGGACTATTGCATAATTTTATTTTCAGAATAATTATTGCAGAAACGGATTGGGATTTTGCAATGATTTTTTTTTTAAGAAACCAGCTTGGAATTTAGGAATATAATTCAGAAATTCAGTGAAACATATAAGCACACATCAGTGAGAGTTTTAAAGTTGTAGGTTCGAGCTATTGGTTTTACTCTAAACGTTATACTCTTCTCTCTGCCATCAAACCTTAAGGGTTTCTGCTTCCTTCACCGACTCGCATTCTTCAAGCTCTTGTCAAGTGAGCTCTAACATCGTAGGATGTCGGGGAACTTGATAATGTTCCCGCGTCGGGGGTGTTCCAACCGCCATCGAGTCGTTAACTAAATTTAATCGAACGAACCGGAAGTGGAAGGTAACGAGAGGGAAAAAAAGAAGTATAAATAACTGGCGAGCAACTGATTGTGTAGGCGCACCGTTTCTTCCCAAAACCGTACACAGACGCTCCCCGGCACCAACATCTTCGCCTTCACCGTGTGTTTGTGTGTGTGTATGTGTGTGTGAAGCACACGTCACACCTAGCTGAAGTGGTGCGCTGTCTCCCCATCTGTTTTCCGCTCGTTAAGCGGAGGTGGTTCCGAATCGAATCATTTTCATTTGCCCTTCGGCGTCAAATTTTGGATGTATGTTTGAACAATACTCTCGCTCAAATAGGCACGCCACCTCCCCCTCCTCGCATGATGGAAAGTAAATACACAAACACGCACAAACATACACAAATACACATACGAAATAATGCCTATGCACAAAGTCTTATCACAGGTGGGGAAGCAGGTGAAGTGAAACGGGAAACATCACGTCAAACTGTACGCATTGATATCGCGAAGAAAAGGAAAACATACTCCCACACACACACACGCATAGGAACACGATTGCTTCCGCCTGGTAGAGTACGCGCCAGGGCTAGCGAAACGCTCGTTAGGATATGAAATCAAGGGCGCGTAGAGCACTTGAGAAGAAAATCGAAGGACGGTGACAAGGAAGAAAGAGAAAAAAAGAACGCGCAGAAGTTTCGCCTATCCTCAGCTTCGAGAGGTCGATCGTGTCGGTTTCGGATCGTTGCGCGGGGCCAAACGCTCGCTACGAGTCTCCGCAGGGCAACGTGTCGTCATGGGTGGCCGGAAATATGCGTTAACCATATGCAAACAAATTGATTTTGCCCCAACCCCATCCTCCCCGGGGCCATCCACTCGGAAAATCCTTCTGTTCGCGGGTGTGTGGTGATCTTTTCTTTCTCCATTTTTCTCTCACAAACATTGTATGTGCCTCTCTATCTCTCTTTTTCTATCTGATGACGCCATGATGACGATGTTGCTAAACGGAAGAAAAAGGGATGTCGCAAGGAAAAGGATCCATCTTGCTAGAGCGCATCTCTTACGCTTCCATTTAGTAAAGTCCCGAATCCATATGTAGACAAATTCTGGAGGCAAATTCAACTCTACGAAATTGATTGTGGACTCATCCGGACGCAATCTCTAGCCCTCTTAATAGAGTCCAGCGTTATCCAGACTGATGGAGTCATGCTTGCCAATTCTTGAATAACCTTGATTGATTCTGGAGTGATCAGGCAAAGTTTTTAAGACATGCGGACTAACACGGAGTTATTTGGAACGATTTAAATTTAACCAGACCGGTACTGGAGTCTTCTGGACTGCAATTCTGGAGCCGTCCAGATTGATTCTGAAAAGGTCAAGATAAGTTCTTAAGATTTAGAATCAACCAGACCGCTACAGGAGTCATCTGGACCAATTCTGGAGTCATCCAGATCCGGTACAGGAGTCATCTGGACCAATTCTGTAGTCATTCAGATTGGTTCTAGAGGGATTCAGACAGATCTTGAGCCATCTGGAACGATACGGAATTATTTGGACTGGTTCAAACTTAATCAGACTCATACTGGAGTCTACTGGACCGATTCTCGGACAGGTCCGTAGACATGCGAACCGTTGCAATAGTCATTGTTGGCGATTCTGGAGTCATCCAGTATGATCTGGAGTTCGCTTTACAGTTACTCTTGATTATGAAACTTTTAAGTATTCAATCGTTGATGTTAATTAATCGAACTTTTGTAGGGGTATCTCTTCAAATAGTAATAGAACATCTTGAAGAGGTCCTAACGAACAACTAACGGTCTAGTTAACAGTTTCTGCTTACTTCAAACATGTTCAGTCACTTATTGATTGGGTCGTCATCATCACCAGCGAGCCGTAATCATGTACATGTGCGCCTAGCACGCCTTCGTGTAAAACTTACCGCATGATGATTTCCTTGGCCATGGCCTAGACGGTGGTTTCGGTGATGGCTTTTTTTGCTCCGACGAGTTGGGGCGTAGCCCTATCCGACGTGTGTACCGCCAGCGCAGACCGCTGGAAGACGCTTTTTCCATGTCATTTCTCTCCAGACTCGTAGCGACATCGAGCGTCGAGGGATGGAGGTGAAAAGAAAAGGAAAAAAGAATCTTCACTCGTGGAAAACGTATCAGGAGGGGCGTAACAGCGGGAAAGAAGGGAGTCAAGGAGAGGGAACAAAATAAAAATAAATAAATCAAAGAGATAAAAGTCGAAAGAGTGGAACAGGAGGAATTATGGAAAGAGCAAGCAACCACAGAACGGCGGTCCACAGTGGGCTTCTGAGGTGGGCTACCAAGGGCGGGTGAGAGGTGGGGATGATGGGGGAGGGGGGGGGGGGGAAGGGCACAACCAGCCGCATTGGCGACTCATTGCGCGCTCATCTTGAAAGCCAATTTAGCGGAAAGGAAATATGTTATTGAATTTAGTGCCGTCGATATGCAAATTTCAATTTTGTGTTATGAGTTCACTTCTTCACCCTTAGTACCCTCCGTCCCGCCATTCCCCCTCACTGCTTGCTCAACGATGTTGTGCTTTTACCTGCTTTTTTTCTTACCTTTCGCTGTCTGGTGGAGTTTTTTTCCATCCGGGGCTCCAGTTAACTGGAAAAGTTTTTCGGCAGCCGAGGGTTTCTTTTTCGGAAACCGGTGCGGAGCGACATCGTCATGGCCTGACATGGTGTGCCGCCGGCGACGACAGCTTCGTTTCGTCGGATGCCTCCTCTTCAGCCCCGCACAGTCCACCTGCAGACCGAAGGGTATCGCCGATGAATGAAATTACTTTACCATTGGACCGTTTAGCGATGTCATCGTTATTAGCCGAGGGGTGCAAGGGCCCTGCTTTCTGCCGATAAAATTTAAAATTATGGCTACCTTTACCTCCTTCCCCTAGGCCTTCTCCTCGGGTGAAATCTTTGCTTCCCCCCGCATCCGAATAGGATTTGTCACCGCAATATGTTATGCCGCGTTTTTTTTTATCCACCCTCCCTCTCTCTTTTATTGTTGGTCGCATGCCCTGCTTATTGGTTTTCCCGCCCCAAGCATTGTGGAAAAGCGTCAGTAGGGGAGGGACGGGGAGGGAGGGAGGGGGCACCTAAAATCGTTTGTAATTTAATATTAAATTCAATAGGCGTGCAACCGCGAGGCTTTGAATAAAATGATACGCAGAGAAGGAAAAAAGCTATGCCAACAGGAAGGCATAAGGGCTTGTCCCTAATTTGACCACATATTTTCCGGTTTGTGTAAATGGCTGCCCAGGGGGTGGGGGGGTTCACCTTACAGCAGCAGGAGCCGTGGATGACTGAGTTAGTTTATCGAGCCGGCTTTTTTGGGCGCGTTGCCGGATTCAACAAAGGGGAGGTTCACCTTTCGATGGAAATCGTTTCCTTAAATATGCTTACGGATTGTTTACGGGGATTTGAAGGGGGTTAGGGACGGTACCAGAACGGGGAAAAAATTGATAAATAAACCGCAAATAAATACAATATGGGGATAAGCCTTGCGGGTGTTCTGCACATGGGAAAAATAATAATAAACCTGGTGCTCAGTTCGGCGCTCTTTGGGATCGAATAGTAATTTTCAAACGAACGTTTAGCTTTCGCCTTCAACATTAATTTTGCTCTGTACGTATTTGTACTACTCCTATTTGTTTTGTTAAAAATATACTGTTTACTAATATAAGTTTTGGATTATCAAAAAAGTAAATCAGAATTGATTCTACTACTACTAGTTAACCATTTATTTACTTCATAACATAATAGCAGTTAAGAATGATTTTCGGATACACAATATATCCTTTTAAAGTCCTCGGCTATCCAGTGATATATTTTCTTAAAATCATCAACAACAAAAGATACTATTTTCTTCAAAGTAGACTGTAAATGACTTGATTCGAATATTTGTAATGCTATAAATTATGTGTGCTGGTAATCAAAGAGTTGCTCATCGTCACTTTTTAAAGCAAGCTTAATTACTCTATTTTATCATGCGTGCAAAACATTACTCGAACATCGAAACATGTTACAAAAATATGATAATCGGTTTAATTTCCCCCACCGACATCACCAACCGCTAACCGAGATTAACGCACCGTTAAACAAATCTCTTTACTTTGTATTTGCTGTAAAAAACAACAACAAAAAAAACCGACACAATACACGCTCACTTGCACGATGTTCCGATAAATCTCACACGTAAATGAAAGAATAATTGAGTGGCGTATGGGTAGCGATTAACTTCGGACGCCGCAACTTTCTTGCCCGAGCGGTTTGCTTTGGTTGGTTCTCCAGCATTTCGCTGCCCAACATGGTGGGAAATGACAATTTGAGCCTTTCCATATGATGCTCGCTGACCGAGAGATACGAAACGAAAACCTGTACCGATCATGTGCGTCAATTTTGATACATTGAGATGGTCCAATACGTCCATCAACCGATCACTATTGTGAATTTGGGGCTTTGAATGTAAACTTATTACCTCCAGCTTTCTACTGAAATTACACAAACTGGATGAACGCAGTAGTTGTCAGTTGTGGTTTTGTGATAAGCTCCATCGCACGGATTATGGCTCGTCTGTGTTTCTGTTGATAATTATTCCGCGGAATGTTTTCTGTTTCGCGTAATGTTTGTTGGCAGAAATGATCTACTAGTCTGGCAATATTTTCTCAGCTGCTGTGGTTTGTACTCTTCTTTCTTTTTCATGTTAGTTTTTACATCATTTTAACGTATTTTGACCCATTTATGTTGTATCTTTGTGTTTTTTATACTGTTTGATAATATTGTGTTTTGTATGTTAAATTTATAAAATTGATTTTATTATTGAGTTAATTTAGCATACAGTATAAGTCGTCATGAATAATTATAACCAAACAAATGTAGTTAAATACTTCAAGCCATATTTGATACCATGCTTTTAAGGGTTGCAGTTTTAGTTAGTATTAAACAATCCTCCACGGTTGAACCGACATTGAGACTAAACTAGTAGCATCATCGGGTAATGGGGATTTAAGTTTTAGGTCGAGAAGCCGTACTCCGGCACATTGGGAGTACGTATGATGGTAATAGGTTATGGCGTGGTATGATGATTACGATGACGACCGTACTGGCGAGCGCCCCGGATGTGTATCGAAAATGTTTCCAGTAAAAACCCGGATAAAAACAAGTCGGAACAGAAAAAGAGAAAACACACACACACGAAAACCATCGTGTAAAGACAACCGATAAACCGCGATACTTCGCCGGTAACCAGAGCCGTCCGGTCTCGAGCGTGTGCTTTGTAGCGCAACCGGGGGTATAATGTACCTCGTGGGGCTTAAAGGCATCCTTTGATAGCGCAAGAGTGTTTTAAACAGTGGAAAAAGTAAGTTGTTAATCAGTTTAGTTTATTTGCAAATGAACATTCTTCAAGCAAATAATTCCGTAATTCAAAAACAAATAATAAATTGTAAGCGTTTATTTTAACGCAGGCAGCAATTTTAAGATGTTGTAAATTATTAACTTCAAAATGGTGGTGGGTTTACTTTAGTTGTGATGGAAGCGTCTGACTGATACAGCCTCCGATAGCCTTACGTCCGATTGTGGCACGAATCGGTGAGCAACGGAGCACACATTTTCGGCTGTGGACGCCAAAGGGACGCTGGCGTAGACTCGCTCGTGTGGAAAGCACTCCAGAATCGATGCAGCCGAGCTGGATGATAGACCGCAAATCCGGATATCGGCAAACGGAGAGTCGCTCGCTCCGACTCCATCCGGGTGTCGCCTTTCCATCCGTCGGTTTCCAGCGCCAGTAATAAATAATCAATCCAGGGCTAGGTTTGGGCGTCCGTTGGAAGCGACGCCGGGCTAGAGAATGCAGAATCTTCGAGCTTCCCCCCCCCCCTCCTTCTTGCGTCGGCGGCCTTTGGGAACCACTGGAGCGGCACAACCACGCCACGGGGTTGCCTACTGAAGCATGCGATATGGCAGTGCGGTTGACTGCCGTGCATCGAAAGGTGCGAGGGAGTAAAGGAGGAAGGGGAGGGGGTCACCAGTGGGAGCTGGGAAATGGGAAATGCGTTGTGCAAAACGTTCCCAAACGTTATGGAAACTCCGCACTCCGCTCGCGCTCGGAGAAGTCATCTCCAACACACCAGCCCGGGTGCACCCTCGTTCCGAAGTCGAGTGTGGCTCCTGCTCCCCCTCACACACCGACACACAGCGGACCGGAAGCGGGCAAAAGGTTGCAATTGCCATCGCCGAGGAACTGCTGAGCCAACAGCCATTTGAACCCCCACGCTACGGTTCAACATGGTGCTGAGTGAACGGTTGTATCGTTCCGTTTCCCGATCCTAAGTCAACAGCCGGCTGTCAAAATGTACACGAGTTTTACGTATGCACGTGTGTGTTTGTGTGTGGGTGTATGTGGGTAACCTTTCGCCTCGTATCGAACACAATCTTTAGGATGTATCTTTTTTAGCTGAGGTTCGACTTGGGTGGAGTGAACGTTCACTTTAGCTATTTTAAACATCCTGGAACGGCTAGTTTTAAAACACTCGAACATTGGATGACTTCCTTCAGAAGAGTTTTACAACGATTAACATGAAACTACGTGCCGGTAACTTCGATCACCGCTTGTACAATATTTAAGTGTGGATATTTCCAGCAAAGTTTGGAAAATCACTCAACACTTTGATTGCCTAGCGTTTTTAGAACAGTTTTTTAGTACAATGTTTTTTAATAAAATTTGTTTACAACATTTTTCAAACCGACGGTTTCGAAGGCCAAGCAAGGACTTGTTTTCAATATGATTATAGAAACTTTTTAGAAATAATTGCTGCTGTCACCCAGTTTTGGGTGATGTGGCAGTCATCATGTTAACAGGTTGATTGCCTAGTGTTTTTAGCACACGTTTTTAGTACAATCGTTTTTGATAAAATTTGTTTATAACATTTATTTAACCTAAGGCTAAGTAATTCCATTCATTTATGGGACAAACACTTACTAGAACTAACGACAGCTGACTATCAAAAATGATAGCCATGGAAGTAAACCTATTAATACGTTGACTGCCATGGCTATCATATTTGATAGCCAGCTGTCATTAGTTCTTAATAGTTTTTATTCCATATGTGTATGAAAATGCAACATAAAAAATTTAGCAATAATTAAAACTTATTCTTTGAGAAGCTAAGTCTTTGTTAAGCCTTCGAAAACCATCGGTTACATACATTATACACACAAATTTAATGTAAAAAGAATGTACTAAAACAATGTGCTAAAAACCCAAAAGTGGATGACAGCAAAAATCAGTTCTAAAAAGTGTTTGACCCATAAACAAATGAAAAAGCAACACAAAAATTATACTTTTATTTTATATCAATTCTTTGGGAAGCTAAGTCTTTGCTTAGCCTCCAACAATCGTTGGTTTTATAAATATTATAAACAAATTTTATTGAAAAAGATTGTACTAAAAATGTGTGCTAAAAACGCTTGGCAGTCGACGTGTTAAAAGAGAGCTGATAGGAATGATACGATTTGGCAAGATTTGGCACATAACGATTAGCGAGCGTGTGTAAAACACGTATCCAAAAGTTCTTTCAAACATATTGCAGTATACACAATACTCTGTTTTGATTTTGAGTGTTTACAAGTGTTCGGTTTTAGGTTATAAACGTAAGTGAATGATGCAAAGTGAAGATCGTTGTAATAAAGATCTAGTTATAAATTCGACTACAGAGGATCTGCTTCATCATCTGTTGTCAGAATGTTTGTTAGTGTTTTTCAAGTGTCAACTTTTGTAATTGCAAGTTGCGAGAAAATCTATCCATGTATGATTTTGGAAAACGCAACTTTGCAAAGAGCGTGTGCATCTTGTTTTCATCGATTTTCTCGTTCGTGACCTGTGTGGATACGGAATCAGTCCTCTGTTCTGAGGGTTGAAAAGGATGCGTGATAAACTGCAGCACATCTTTGAACATTGACATCAACCTTTTAGCTCCGAATGTTGATGCTAGATGATGACATTTAATGGAGTCAAGAACTCCTTGAAGACCCGAAACCAACTATTGTGGTCTGAGGCTAGCCGGTCGGTTCTGACCCGAAACCGACCGTCGCATGCTTGCAGCTGGGGAAGCTACACCCGGGGGAAATTTAAAACTTTTCCCCCTCCCCCCACAACTCGCTTCCTCACGTTGAAGCCGAAGAGATGTGAACGTCGCACCGCGTTCGGGCACGTACGCTAAAGCGGTTGTTTACGATATGCTCCGTTGGTGATGCAGGTGATGAAGGTGTAGCGGGGCAGCGGAGTGGCCTGGTGGCTACCTAATGGGTTGACAGTTTTTCGATTATTTGCGAGGGTGTGGGGGCAAAAGTTTGTGTTTGATGAAATTGTTGCTACGACTGGCGTCGGCTCTCTAGTCGGCAACGCTCAGCTTCAACTCAACTTATCTTAACACTTTGACGGCCGCACAATTCACGGTGTCGCAACGCTTTACGACCGGCTCGTTTGCACTAGTTCCTCCGTATCTGGCCGCCCTGTTGGATCATACTTTTTCAATCTTTATTAGAATTTACGAACTAACAGCAACGCGCCCTGTGAAATTTGTTTACTTTCCATTTAATATTTGTTTACATCCACTAGTCTGTGGTGCGTGTCTGGTGACAGCGTTGACAGCACACCAAAATGATGTGATCGGATGCAAACTGAAACGGATCCATTACATCTATAGATGTACCCGGCCGTCAGAGTGTTAATTCAGCTGCAACAAAGTCTCGCACGCGCGTACAACGCTATTGACCGGAAGCTCCACGTTGCAGATATTGTAATGTACTGCAATCAAGCGGAAGCGTAAGCAGAAGCTAACTCCTAATGTAGCATTTCCTTTGCCGCCGGTCTACGGTAAACATCAATAACGGAATGAGGGAAAGAAAGCGGGAAAGCCAACAGAAGCGACTCGGATTTTCTTGTTCAAACGCTGTGCTTGCGTCCCAACTTTGCGTCACTTTCTTGCGTCCAGCCGGTGGAGGTTGCTCGGGAAGTTGTAATTTACACCGGGCGACAGTTTATTTTTCCCCTTCCCAAGGCAGGCACCGGAGCTGGCTTCGACAGTGTGCCGATCGAGTCAATCTTGGAGCGTTTCCTTCCCATGTCTCATGCAACGGTACGCCCATCTACGCGCTCGGGATCAGTCCCGAGGCAAGGAGAAGTTGCATTTTCGGTGCAGCCTGTACCTGCTTCGACTGCAGATGGCGTGTTGGACGTCCGCTTTTCCGCTCCGATGCCCTGGATCGTCGTCGTCGTCGTCGTCGTCGTCATCGCTGCCGGCTTCGATTGGTGTAGAACACTTTCCCGAGCACAATTTTTCTTTTTCCAGCGCGACGCCACGCAAAAGGTGGCAGGGTCCTAGAGATGTCGCCTCACTTCCGACGTTGTCAAACGGCGACGTGAAGGGAATGTCGAAGTTTTTGATTCCCGCTCGTTATCACACACCTTAGCCATGGTTCTTTTTTCTTCTTATGTGTGTGTGTGTGTGTTTTCGTGCCGCTTCCTTGTAGTGAAGCTTTTACATCGCCTGCCGGTGACCCTTTTGCGCACTTTGCGGATGTAGCCAAGATTTGACACCAAAACGACGGTGAAACGACTCCACAATCTAAGCACAATCGAACGTTTTTCCAGCGCTTCTGGGAGGGATTGGGAAGGGAAATGTGTCATACGAGACTTGGGTTTCCGTGCCCATCGTGCAAGATACACGTCGTTGCCAGCAAACTTTATCTCGAAAGCGGATGATTTTGTCTCTCACGCACTTTGTTTTGATATTATACAGCAACTGTTGTCTCTACGTCAACTGGCATGGCGGAAATAGTTCATCGAGTTCTGTCTCTAACGCTAACCTTATGTATTTTTGAATAATTTACGTGTATTTTTTCAACATTACTATTACTTTTGTATGCTTCAAAGCTAACCTTATGTATTTAAGAACAATTTACGTGTACTTTTTATACGTGTATACATACGTATATCAACTAAGAATGTGTTCATACGTGATGTAGTGTTAAACTCGGTGCCTTAATCGCACTTGCTTAACTGTCATTGACATTGACATTGATGGAGCAAAGCAAGTACGTTTATGTCACTGAGTTAAACACCACAATGCTGCCTTCTTAGTTGATATACGTATACATGCACGTATAAAAAGTATACGGAAAGATTTTGAAAAAGACTTAAGAATAGCTTCGAATCATACAAAAATGTAGTATGATGAAGTGGATGTCAGGTGACAGCGTTGCCATAATGGCACTTGCTTAGCTGTCAAGTGACATGGAGCAAAGCAAGTACGTTTATGTCACCGAGTTAAACACCACAATGCTGCCTTCTTAGTTGATATACGTATACATGCACGTATAAAAAGTATACGGAAAGATTTTGAAAAAGACTTAAGAATCATACAAAAATGTAGTATGATGAAGCGGATGTCAGGTGACAGCGTTGACAGCACACCAAAATGATGTGATCGGATGAAACCCGATACGGTTTTTGGACCCCGTGTAGGGTTTCTGGACGGCAAAGTGTTGGCATGGGTGGCAACGCCTGTATTACGAAAAGCTTGTAGTTTTCATTTCAACGAAGAAAGCAAGAAATGGAGAAAGATGTATTCCTTCCAGCGTTACGTTCTCAAGAACTCAGACATTGCCCACGTCGGGAGCTACTGGGGACGGTATAATGCCGGAAAGAATAACCATCCGGAGCTGGAGCGCGTGTGATTCTGCTGCGTGAACCACCTGTTGGAATGCGTCGAACAGCTTCAAGCAAGATCAAAGTGGGCTGTGCTACACTTGCGTCTGCGCTAACCATTCCGGTTCGGTTCAGGTATTTTCTAACGCCGCCCTAAGATCCTGCAACTGTCGTCTTCTCAACTTTGCCGGAACGTTTGACATATCGACGTGGGGAATCGCTAACACTTGTTCGTTACTTAGTTCCTACGCTTCGGCTAGATCCGTGCCGTACCATACCAAGATAGTAGAGTATTAAAGAGTTGTATGTAAATTTGATCGCATGTAAACGTGGTATTACTACCTGGACATAATACCGATAATCCTTAGGCTGTACCTGGGCCGTATGAGAAATGACCAGCGGGAGTGCACCATTGTGACACTGTTCGTTCCAATGTATGACCAACTCCACAGGGTGAATGGGATCAACCGTATGAGCTCGGGAGGATAGTTCCCCTCGCTTCGGGAGGCATCTCGCATCTCGGCCTTTGCCACTTCAGTGGGAAAATGGGTCCCGTTCGCCCGGGCATCAAAGGAACCTGTTGCTGGCAACGATATGACGCATCCAGCTATCGATTGCACGCACCTGAAAGTGGTAGCGGAAGGAGAAGAAAATTGTGTTCAAGCCGTAAATTTAATAGCTCGATGCATGCGATGCTTCTTCAACCCTCCCCCGGAGGCTGGTTTCTTGGAAGTGCGTAACAATGGGGCGCCGGTGGACTGTGAAATCTGTGAAGGCAAGGCAAAACAATTCCGTAACGTTCCGGGGCAACAGGCCGAATGAACCGGGATGATGGTTTGGTTTCTTGTCCATCTCTGTGGTCGCCGCACAAACGCCCAGTTTTTGTTTTTTGCTCCCAAACACAAGATGGCGCCGGCACCCCGGCTGGGAAGTGCCGTGTGTTGGGGTTGAATTTAATTATGAAGCTCTCCACTCGGGATTAACGTAGATTATAACGGCACAGGAAAACAAACAGCCGCTCATGCGTCAGTAAAGTCATGCATCGCGTCCTTCGGCTTTGTTTGCGACAAAGTATGCAAACGGTTAAACCTCGTACATTTATGCATCGTACATGCAAGCGAATAAGCCACAAGCACACACACACACACACACACACGCCGACAGGAAGGGATAACGCAATCCATTAATGCAACCGCGCTTTGTTTCGGTTGTGGTGAGCGGAGAAAAAAACATACATCTCATTTCCGGCCTTCCCCATCCACCGATCGTTTCAGCATTTCGTTTAATGCGATTGCGTGCGAGCGTGATTAAAACAAAAAAAAAAAAACAAACGAAACGTACCAGGTTGAAAGTTTAGACACTCGCCACTATCAGACCGTTTCGGCCAGAATCAACCCGGAGCACTCTGCCGGTGCAACAAATCATTTCTTAACGCACTGCGAAGCGTGTTCATTATCCTTTTATATCCTTTTTCGCGCCACACCGAGCACCGGACGTAGACGGTGTGTTAGGTTGTTGTTTGTTTTTTTTTTTGTCGTATGGAAGTACTTTTTATGCGGTATAAAAACCAACAAGAACAGGAGAAAAATGAGCAGCTATGTTTCGTAAATAATTTTTCAACAACCTTTTTTTTCAAATCTGACGATTTTGAATCGATGTCTTGCGAACCAAACCAACATTTTCCTAACAACTAACTTTTATAATAGCTCAACAGTAAATACATACATATATTTAACTGAATGAAAACATTTTGACCACCTCATACTGATAACAAGAAGTAAATAATTATGGGTAGTGAAAGTTATAAAAAGATATTTGATTCAAAGAATTTTTTTAAAGTAAGATTTCAATTTAGTCATTAAAATAACGATTGCATTCAAGAAAAGTTGTGTTTCTATAGAATAATTTAGGTGAATCATATAGAAATGTGCTTAACATACTCCAAATATCACAAGATATAGGATTGCTTAGAAGAAACTATGACGTCGAATATTTCACTCAAAAAGTTTGAATCTGACTTTCGATCTCAATACACTTTTTAACTAAAAAAAAAACAATACGATGATTCTCATTGCATCAGCAAGTAAATTTCGTCCTAAGTAAGATTTAAAGAAGTTAATTGAATCGATAGCGTTACTTTTGCAGTTTGGTTTTTCATCCCTCGCTAAAAACAAGAAAAAACAAACAGCCAGGTTATCATCGGCCTTGTTTCCCAACAACCGTCCAACGGATGCCCATCCGGGTCAATCGAATCATGCAACACTAGCACAGTGAGAAACCGATGAAAACATGCTAATATAAAGCGAAAAAATGGGCAGCAGAATGAATGACGGATCGCGCGGTTGCAAAACACAAAAAAAAAAAAAAACGCCACCGTGGAAAGTGATACACGCAACAAACCGGTTGAAAAGGACCTCTCAATTTATCGGATTGATGCCGGTGTCCTTTTATGGATCAGCGTTGGCTTTTTTTTTTTGTCATCCGGAACCCTTCACCCACCCTTTACCTACCCACAGTTCTGCCTTACAGCAAACAAACGGCGCACAGTCGCCACGCCACGGCGGTCCAAAATTGGCGCTACAGGCTTAATGAAATTCTCCCGGGGTTTTTGCAATGTTTGCGATCTTTGATTTATTTAATTTGCCTGTTTTGATTGCAACTGATTCGGGCGGCGAGCGCGCATCAGCGTTAAAACGATTATAACGAACGCCAGCTGCGTGGGGGCTTAAACGCAAATATAAAACTCAAAATCACGATGACGGGAGCAGTAGTGCGGAGAAAAAAGAAGCAAATACATGCTACAAAAAAAAAATCGCAAATGAGTCGTCACCCATGGCGTGGCTACAAAAATGCAAATAATGCCAGTTGGCAAGCCGCTAGGGAATGCATTACCCAAAGCAAGCGTACAGAAATAGAGCAAGGGATTCGCTGAGCAGTAGAGGCGAAAATTTCCTGCTGTAACGCTGACAATCACCCGAAGGTACCACCCTATCCGATTGTCGATGGTAAATTTTCAGTCGAAAATAAAGTTCTGATCCGTGTGTTGGGTTGCAATTCATTGGCTTGGCGAGATATCGTTAATTGTACGATGAAATTCCGAATACTGGATCGTTCGAATTGATACAGTGGTTATGTTTTCCAACTCACACGGTTCATTATATTTTCCCTAGAGGTTGGTTTTTCCTCAATATGTTTTGGTAAAGTTCCTTTAATTTATTGAATTTAATAAATAATTCGTTTGAAAACATTTCTTGGTGAAACAGGGAGAAGAATTCACAAATGAACAAGTCTCAGTATAACGTGACTTTGTAAAATATGTCTTCTGCAATGGAGGCGCCCAGTGTTTTGCATGTTAAAAAAGAACATTAGGAAAAGTAGATCAAACCTTAACCCACAAATTTCGGTTCCGATGAAAATGTCACACGCTTAGACATAGACACTTAACATAAAATGTGTCATTTCATGAAACTGTAACGATCTTAAAGGATGGATCCCTTAACACGTTGACTGCCAAGCGTTTTAGCACACTTTTTTAGTACAATCTTTTTTAATAAAATTCTTTTGTAACATTTATTAAACTCACGAGTTTTGAAGGCTAAGCAAAACTTAGCTTCCAAAAGAATTGATATTAAATACTACTATCATGTTTATGTTGCATTTTCATTTATTTATGAGGCAAAAACTTGTTAGAACTAATGACAGCTGGCTATCAATAGGATTATCCTTTAACGCTTTATACGAGTGTTTTTCTACGTTTGTGGACAGATTTGGTTTCATCACTATCGGAGATACATTCAGTGATCTTTAGTGACGATTTTTTTTTTTGTCAATTTAAAAGAATGAGAGAAAAATATAATTAAAGTACTACAAAAATCTAATTAGTAATGGAGGCGCCCAGTGTTTCACTTTAAAAAATAATGAACATAATTTGAAGCGTGAAGCTGGAAAATAAAACTAACAGCAAGAAGTTTTCAAATCCACGTAGAAAAAAACTAGAAAGGCAATCAACGCAGTGACAAATATACTAAATAAAATACAAATCGGTTTTCGGTTGTTTGTTCGCTGAACAATATCAAATTAATTGAGATATCCTAACCGATATCATCGCCACCTATCATCGGGATGCGTATTTGAAGTACACTAACAACCCCTCCACCTCTCTCCTCCGTAAAAAGACCCCACACCCGACCGTTGGCAAGCGTCAAGAAAAACAACAACACATTCGGGTGACCCATTTTCAATCTTCTTCACCAATCTGTGGATTGATGCACACCCTGTCCGGAGATTCCCTCCCTTCAGTGAGGGTGTGCCGTTGTTGCCTGGCGGTGGCAGTTGACTTTTGGGGAAACGGACCGTGGCATGCCTCGCCGGGCGTTGACAATCGATAACTCCGAGGGCACATGTCGTAGCATCGGGCTTTCACGTCACGTTCGCATCGGAAGCAAACCTGGGGGAACCCTTTCTTGTGGGTTGGGGCGGGGATCTTGGGATCGGAAAGTCATCATTAAACCCGGTGGACCCCAGGGTTGACGTGCCTCTTGCCCTAATGGCTTGTAGTCCTTTGGCTGGTGTTTCGCACCAGGGCTGTAACTCATCCGCTCGCAGAGGGTTTTCTGCGGGGTTGTGGCTGAAATTTGAAGCACCGCACGTGATTACAATACAATACATTCGAGTAAATGATCGTTTTCTAGTTCGCGCACGTGTGTGTGTGTGTGTGTATGTGTGGGGCAGATTATCTTGTTACGGTCTTCGTCCGGTTGCCGGCGTACGGGTTAAGTGGCCCATAGACGCGACGGTTGCAATCTCGGTTCGTGTTCGGAAAAACGAAGAGGCCGTAGTCGAATGATGAAGATTGACGACGCTCTGCGGACTGCTTCAAGTTTTCTTTCTTAAGCGGATAAACGAGGGAACTTGAAGTAGGCATGAAGCCATGCGTTGCCATTGGAATTTTACATACCATGCCATTATTGTTTTGAAATAAAAGAGTAAAATTATTTTGAACATTAACACGTTGACTGCCATGTCACCCAAAAGTGGGTGACAGCAAAACTCAGTTCTAAAAAGTTTTTGACCCATAAATAAATGAAAATGCAACATAATTTAATAGTAATATTTTATATCAATTCTTTGGGAAGTTTAGTTTCAGCTTAGCCTTCAAAAATTGTTGGTTTAATAAATTTGATAAACAAATTAAATTAAAAAAGGTTGTTCTAAAAAAGTGTGCTAAAAACGCTTGGCAGTCAACGTGTTAATACGTTGCGTACCAAGCGTTTTTGACACAATTTTTAGTACAATCTTTTAAATTAAAATTTATTTATAATATTTGTTAAACCGATTGTTTTCGAGGGCCAAGCAAAAGCTTAGCTTCCCAAATAACTTATTTTTAATATAACTATAATTTTTATGTTGCATTTTCATTTATTTATGGGTCAAAAATTATTTAGTACTTCTGACGCGGTACGGAACGTGTTAATACGCTCGGCGTTGAGGTGGAACTAAATTTTCAAAATAAATGTAAAAGAAGAATTAAAAACTGCAAATCTTACTAGAAACAATAAGAAGTTTTCAATGTGGGAAATTTTAAGAAAAGTTTAACAATTACGAACTTTTTTCGCAAACTCTTTTCGAAGCATTTTTACCCAGAAAGAAGTCTAATAAAGGAAAATTTCTAGAAAACTCCCAAATCAATTCAGGCCTTTTATTTTTCCTGGCTGAGAACGTAAAAATGGCCTTCGAAAAACAAGGTTTCAGTAAAAGGGATCTTTCAAACAAACTTAACGAAACCCGTTCAGCTTCTTGCGCGTCGACCAGCTTGTTTTGTTGCTGTAAGAAATAGCCTGGTTATATAGATAATTTGAGCCATCGCAACCATGTTTTGTGGTCCGTTTGTTTACCCCGCTTCTCGGGGGGGAAAGCTCATGTGCTGAGCGGGAAAATGGGAAATGGAGGGGGGGTTTGTTTGTACTGTGAGCTCCCGGTTTTTCGGTGGAAAACACGGATCGATTGACGATAACGGCGTACGCGCCGCACTGTGGTCGCGTCGTCGGCCGAGGTAGCGCCGTTTTTTCTCCGACATTTTATAGCCCCTCCCCGTCCCCTTCCACTGGCAGCCCCTTGCCCGGTCGGTACCACGCTCAAGTTTAACGATCGAATGTCTTGCCCGTAAAATGGTTCATATGCTGATTAAAAACAATTACGTCACGAAGGGCGGAACTGGCTGGATTTGGGGGCTTGCTGTGAGAGTGCGTCGTGAAAATGTGCACGGTGGAAAAACGAAACCGAACGATGGCGGAAAGTGCGTGGGAGAGGGGAAGGGAGGGGGTGGGGTGTAAATCATGTTGGTGCGATCACGACTTTCGGTTGCTTTACGACTTCCAAGTCGGCGAAGGACCCGTCTTTCCCCGCAGTAAAAATCTAAGCCTACCGATTATCCCGCCCGCCTCTCCGCGCACGGCCTTCCACCGGCACAAATGGACGCGCCCGTTTTTGGGTGAAAGCAATAAATTAAAATTCATTCCAAGTGCCATCGCATCCCCACCCCACCCCCTCCGCACGCCCCTAGCGCTAGTTTCAAGTGTAATCAAATAAAGCAAGGCTCCATTTGCCAGTCGCGGGCGTGCCGCTTTTCCGCTGGCGCGCTGCCGAGGCCATCAAAAGCGGTACGTGCGGCAGTCCGCGTCCGATTTCAAGTAGATTATCATAATGTTTTAACGAAACTGATTGTGCTGTACGTGGTGCGCTGGAACGTGCGGCAAGGCAAGCGGGGGCCGCCATTTTACGCCCAGCCAAACCTCTGCTTGGCAAAATATGTTGTGGCCATTTGCGCGGGGAAGACGCCGAACACGTTGGATTTGTTTCGCCGTACGCCGGGGTAAACTAAAGGAAATTCAACTTGCCTGGAAAGGAGGTTTTGCTACATTTTCCACCCAAATAAACCACGACGCAATAAACTTCACTATTTCATAGATATTTGTTTTACAAATATATATTTGTTTGCTAAAAGTATATTGATGATCAGGCAGGAATTGACACTTGTCAAACAAAAACAGTTGATTATTTAACACGTTGACTGCCAAGCGTTTTTAGCACACTTGTTTTTAGTACACTATTTTTTTTTATTTTATTTGTTCATATGACATAAAACCGACGGTATTCTAAGGCTACGCAAAAACTTACCTTCCCAAAGAATTGATATTAAATGTTACTTTTTGTTGCATTTTTGTTTATTTATACGACAAACTCTTCTTAGATCTAATGACAGTTGGCTATCAAAAATTATAGCCATGGCAGTCAACGTGTTAGATATGTAGTAAAAAGCTTAGGAGTAACTTTTCTATACGTTACTGTTTATTTAAATGAAAAATTTCCATTTTTTCTCTGTTGAGAAAGTTTCATTTAAATTATTTCGTATGACGAACTAGTCTTGTTTTCTTCATTTTTCAATGTAGCGTTTCGTCTTAAAAAGAAATGTGGCTTGTCCTTAACCGTTATTATTGTTTTATAGTCAATGCACTTTCGTAAAAAACTGTAACTTATTAAACAGTTTTCTTGGATTCATCTTCCCGGATGTCGCAAAAATTGAATCGGACAGAGATAAAAGACAGGAGATCAGTAATGAAAGAGTGTGCTAGCAACACCAGCATATTTCGCTCCCAGATTATGACTGTGCGTTGGCGATCCCGTTCTGGCCCACTTGAACAGATAGCGTGCTGGTCTCCTTCAGCAGCTCTCCCGGGAGAGCGCTGTGTGACATTGAGAGATCGCATGTTGTGTTCACTCGCAGCAGTGCTGAAGAACGAGAGCACTTCCTCAGTGCTCATAGCAAACGTTAAAACAGAATGCAGCCCTATTCTTACTCCTATCAAGGATTATCAAATTGGTACTCGGACATCGCGATCCTGTTCACTGCAAAGCAAAACGAGTTGCGCCAGATCCTGCAGTAACAGGCAGTGGATTTCTACTAATTCCTTAAGTACACTCCGACTCAACTAACTTAATGACAATTTTCATATAAAAGAATAAATCCTGTTTTCTCTGTTCATGTAATACGTAAAAGTATAAAATAAATTAAATGAAAAAATAAATTTTCAAAACAACAGTTTTTCCTTAAACGTACTAAAAAATAAAAAATAATGTAAGTTAAATGACATATGTATTTATGTATCAGTTTTTTGTTTTTGTCATTATTCGCATAGCATCGTAGATGGCGATCGAACTGAGAGCAATCTCGATGCAATGCGAATAATGATCAAAACGAAAAACTGATACATGAATACATATGTCATTTAACTTACATTATTTTTTATTTTTTAGTACGTTTAAGGAAAAACTGTTGTTTTGAAAATTTATTTTTTCATTTAATTTATTTATCTTACTGTACTAAACCTAAATGGAATCATTTGTTTAAACATTTCATTATCCTGTTATATAAAAAATCCTCTCCCATCCAAAGTCCTATAAAATGATGTTATTTAGCAAGTCTAACTTTTGTTCTGTTCTGTTTCCTCTCTTTTGAAAAGAAAAGCATAGGTTTCTTATTTAAGAATTTTTTATATTTCTGTATAGCTCTATGACTTACCATAAATATTCCGGATCTGAATTGTTTTAGTTTTTTTTTTACATTTATTTTATGAACTTGATTTACTTCTCTTTACTCATATCTAAGATAAATTTTCTTGCTTGTTGGATGACATGTTGGTTTTGTTCCAACGATGGTTGGTTTTGTTCCAACGATGGTTGGTTTTGTTCCACTCAATGTCGAGTGGTAGGTCTTCTTGAAACACTTTTGTCTTCGACCGAACCTTCGAAAGCACCTTAATCGTTGTTTATGAGCTGGTTCAGCCAGTTTAATGAATTTCCGTGACACAAGTGTGGCGTGCGCGAAAAGATTGATTTCACAACTCACATTTGCCCAAGGTGAAAAGTGTTTAATCATCTAATCACGCTCGACGCAATGGTGAGGGCGTCCTCCCGGAAGCTGGGTCTACTCTCTCGATGCCTTCGGTGCCCTGCCCGACGAAAGGCGAACCTCTGCTTCACATGTGCACCCGGGTGGGCCACGTTACACCGATATGTGTGTGCGTAATTAATCATCGGTTGAGCTTGTCAAATCAATTTGTCAAATTTTTATCTCCCCCTTCCCGTTCCTCCGCTCTGTTCTCCGTGGGGCGAGTGTCAGCGGGCCGATAAACAAGCGAGCGATGGACGGGCGATGACGTTGGTTGGTTGGACCGACGGACGGCACGCTCGATGCCGGCGTCTCGAGCTGGCTGCTCCACACAGGCTGCAGATAGGCTCCGTGAAGTGTGAACGAATCAAATCGCTAACTTTTCCCCCCCTCCCCCATCCCGTTTAATTTGTTCAATCAATCAAGGGAAATTGATTGGATTAATATGGGCGGGGTGCGGGATCCGGGTGCACGCCATACGGTCCACCTTTCGGAAACCACCGCCAGCTCCGAAACCGTTACGTTCCGTCGCTTCAGTGGACGAGAGAAAAAGGCCACGCGACCCGCCCCCCCTCCGGGAGGGGTCAAAGGTTATGTGTGCGTTCTCCGTCGAATTTTCCACCTCGCCTTCGGATCTCGGAGGCTCGGAAATTGCTGCAAGCAATCTCCTCCTGGCGTGGAGTGGTGCGCGCTTTTCGAAACCCAGTCGGATCACTAACCTTCTGCTCGCCTGTGTGGAAATAAATACAGGTTCAATCAAATATTTATTAAAATGTATGCACGAGAACGTTCGCGTGAATTGGCCTTCTGCTGCTCGTCTCGGGCACCGTGATGGTGAGTGATGGCAGATGTACTCGGAGCTGCGGTTGTCTAAGGTGGTGGGAACGAACCCACCGTCGAAGGGGGCGAATTGAATCTCGTAAAAGAAAAATATCCACCCGGGGAAAAAAAAGGCGGAAGACGTGAAAATTGAAAGCATTCGCCAGGATTGTTCCCAGGTCCAAAGTTTGGGGAAGAGCGCACGGTTAAAACGTAACACACCAGGAATCGGTCGCGCCCGGACCCACTCCACCACCAACCACGGAACGGAACGGAGGAACGACTAACAAGGGGATCGGTTCCTTCACGCCGTTACGACGCCTTCCCCAAAGCCGTTCCCACGTCCAATTCGGTGTCGGGGCGCAGCAGCAGCAGCAGCAGCTGCATTTGCAGCTGCAGTACGCTCAATATTGCACCCACTTGACATCGCGCAACTGGGTACCTGGGCTGGCGAGGGGAACTTTTCGGAACTGGAATCTTTGTTCCCCGCGAGGGCGCTCGACAATTGGATCGTTTGCTTGCCCCTTTTTTGGTTTTTTGTTTTTAGTTTTTTTTTTGTCCCTCCTGCCGAAGATTCATCCTGACAAGTTGTTACACAGCAAGCGGGGGTAAAGAGTGGGAGGGGGAAACAACCACCATTTCCAGATCCGCACACACCGATCGTTCCGAACCTCGGGGATAGTTTTACTTCTCGAGCGATTTGTCCGTTCGGTTCGGTCGCCTTCCCTGCATTCGCTTTTTATCACTTCCTTGTTCTTCTGGTCTCTGCCCTCAACCGGTGGTGGAAACCGGACAACAATGGCCACCAAACTCCCCCTTGAACCGGGTGGGGTGGGGGGGGGGGGGGGGGGAACGGTGAACTGAGTGGACCGAGAAGTACTCCGTACGGTGTTTGCAGTATTTATGCGCGGTTTCTTTGGAAAATTTGATATAAATATTCATGATCGGAAAACCCGTGACATCGTGTACATTATCGTGCTTCTCGGGGCCTTGGTGTTCGCTCGCTCGCTCTTTCTCTCTCTCTCTGTCACACACTCTCTCTCGCTCCCTCCTTCAGTGTGTGTTGGTGCACCGGAGGTGCGCTGTATCATCGTGTCGTACGTCTAATGGTGTCATGGTCTCCGGCTCCGAGCTGGTTGAAGCGGGGATAGCAGGTGGTTGGGCTTTCGGTGTGCCGAACCCTCATCCCATCAGGGTCCAAGGGTCCAGTTGCTCGGTCGGCTTCAGCAGGAATAGCTTTTCCAAACAAAAAGAACCATCCCGGGGAGTGGAGGACATACAAAAAAAAGCGGGCAGCACAAGTCCAACAAAATGGAGCATCGGAGTGAAAGCCCGTAGAAAGAAGAAGCACAACCACCACGAACACACACACACACACACACACACAAATAAAATGGTCGAACGCCCGGCGCTCGTGCAGAGTGTCAGCGGTAGAATCACAAAACCATGTTACCTGATTGCACCCATGTGTCCATTCGAGGCTCTGTATGCTCTGCTCATGATTTCGGCCAATGACTAGAAAGGATAAAGCACACGTACACACACACACACACATAGCCAACCCTTTGCTTTCCCCTTTGGCAAGCCATCAGCAAGTTATTTTGACCCTCATTTCAGCCCCCCGGAGCGATGGAGTTGGACTTTTCCGCGGTGCGACACCGGTTTTTCCGAGCTCCCGCCTAATTGTGCAGCCCGGTACACCGCTCGGACCATCACTTTCGGCCACCAAGATGCACGCGAGCCACCACCAGTTCACGCAACCTCTCCCCCCCCCCCCCCTCCCCCCACCCCCCTTGCGCCTCGTCAATAGAGGGTTTTGATTTTCTTCTTTTGTTATTTGCCTCGCTTTCCTTTCCGTGCACGCCCTTTTGGTGTTTTCTTCTCCGTCGCTCTAGCGCCCTCCCAGCTTTCCCAGCTTTTGCCACACGCCGAACCTCGTGTGCTCGTGTGGAAAAGGTAATTCTCCGGTTGCAAATTAATGTCAAATGAATGTTGAGCCCCGGGGGGGAGACACGAAGATATTCGGTTCAAATTAACTCGCGAAGGGAACGCGTGTGCACGGAAAAATGGTAGCGTTAGTGGCTGTGTAACGGTGGAAAACGATGAAGAAAATAAATTGAACACCAAAAGTGAATGTCCAAATACGAACTATGACGTTCTTATAAAAATAAATTGTTGTAAGAAACCAAACTAAATGTGTCGCTCGCGAATACATATACAGTCGTTGACCAAAGGAGAGAATGATCTGCTCCTGTTCAACTTCCACTTTAGCACTCACGGCTTCCCCCCTTTCCGTCTTCACTTTTCCACCGTGTCGCTCGCTTTGAATAACATCAATCAACCGAATGGTACCGACAATAATAGGCCAATCGGAAAATAGAGGTGAATAAAATACCATTGTGCCGCTGCCTTCACCGCATTTGGATGACAAAGATGAGTTGTTTTAGCCCCCCCCCCCCCCCCCCCCCTCGACAACGAACTCCTCCTCCCAGGCCCCTTCCGGCTCGCAGTACGCAGTGCAGCTTTTGTTACTTCTAATCGCTATTGCTTTCGGTCCGTCGGTGGCTTTTGGGAGGGAAAACGGCAACCTGACAGTGGTACGCAAAAGGGCTGCGGAATCTAATCATTGCCCGCGTCGACGTCCGCTAAAGCTAACCCCGGTCGTGCGGAACAGTGGATCGAGCCGGGCTCGGGGTTTTTGCTGCGAGTGCGATTAAGTTGGGTAGAACAAAAAATGTATATAAAAATAAATAAAAGAAGACAAAAAAAAAAAAAGGTAACGAACCACCACGAGGGACTGCACGTCGGGGCGAAGGATAACAAGTGAACGAAGAAACAAGTATAAAATAAGGTAACAACGAAACACAGCAGCAGCAAAGGGAAAAAAAGAAGGGTCCGGATAAATACGCTGTCGGGGATAATAAAATGTGGAAAAAATTTCATTAAAACTTACGTCGGATCTTTTTCAGCAGCGCGACCGCAACACTGCACCGACTGCCTGGCGTGTGTGTGTGTGTGTGTGTGCGCGCCTCTGGGTGTAGGTACACTTCTACACACGGTTTTTTTTCTTTCTATTTTTCGCCTTATCGCCCACCAGAAGCTTCCCGTTTTTAAGGTGAAACCCGATGTTGCCCTTTTTTTTTGTACCCGTTGTCTTTCGCAACGTGGGGAAGCTCATTGCGCTGGCGGAAAATGGTGACGGTTTTTGGGGGAGAGGGGGGCTTGCGATGGGCCACTGCTGATGCTTAAATGTGTCTAGTGTCATCGGGTAGTTTCAGTAGGGGTGGAGTGCATCAAACGCCAGGAACCCGCACGTCCTATGATAACATCGGCACACGGCCGGCGTCGATGGGGTTGGGATATCATGATGTCACCATGATTCCTAGTACACCGAAAAAAATACACACACAGAAACTCGTGTTATCGCATCGGTCGGCAACATCGGCGTGGTCGGGTAGGAGGTGGAAACGCCGGTTCGGTCGGAAGGATGTACAAACAATGTCCATTTTAACATGAAAATGGTGCCCCGCGCGCTCGTTGGGTGACAATTTGAGAACCGGTGTGTGTGTTTTTTTTTTGCTCCTTTGTTGGCATGTTCCCTCTTTTCCGTTCACCTTTTCCTCGTGTTTTTTTTTAAATTTTCCTCCGCTTTTCATTTACCTCCCATCTGTCGTTCATGCAGTATGCAATTTCGACTGTTAGTAAAATATTCATGTTTATGTCTTTTAAATATGATAAGGTTGTCTCGGTTAGGCTACATTTTGTTCATGAAGAGCCTTTCTCTTATCGATCATCATTTTAAATATGGTTCACAACGTGTTAAACTTGGGAAATGCAGTTACAACTACGAACAAACCGCAAAGGCATTTCTGCACCTGTGTAAGGTTGCAAATAAACAAGAGTTGTAGAAACAACAGCGTTTATACCGATGAATTGTGGTTCAGAACCGAAAGGAACCATTTGTAGATTAGAATTCACAGAAGGCCACCATTTTTAAATAAATTTTCAGATGAACTTTCTCAACTAACAGAATAAAGCCTGTCTCATAGTAAATTGAGCCAAAGAAAGCGCGCTACTGTGGCGCCTCTAGTGGCGTCAGCCGGAAACTAATATTTTTAGTAGTATTAGTAACTAGTAACAATGATGTTGTGAAAGTTTCAGACCTGTACTATTGTTTTTCGCTAAATGCCGTATTTTGGAAATTGAACGACCAAAAATAAATCCGCACAAATAACTATAGCACCAAGGCAACTGAGCAAATTGAAAAGACCGGGAACCCATTAAAACAAAAAACAAAAAAAATGAAAAGTATTTTTCTCTGGTACAGTTTTACATAAAGTTTGTTATAAAAATAGGGTTTTACTATTTACGTGTTCCCTGTTTTTTTAAATTCACGTATTTTGTTTTTGTTTCCTGCATTAACGCCCATGTCGTGGAATGGGACACCGTTTTCGCAGCCTCCGTTCATTTCCTCTTGCCAAGAACATCTGTAACTATTCCACCAGTTTGTCTAAGACGAAGTTTTGAGACTGCCCAGTGTTTTTCGATGAGGCGAAACTCTGGGAAATTTGGTTTTGGTACAAAGTGAATCTTATTGGCCCTGTACCACTCTAAGACAACCGTAGAATAATGGCAGGTCGAAAAATCGGAAAAAAAAGTATGTGAATTTATAAGAACAGGGAACACGCAAAAAGTAAAAACCTATTTTTATAACAAACCTTATGTATAACTGTACAAAAGAAAAATACTTTTAATTTTTCTTTGCTTTTATTATGGATTCCAGGCCTTGTCAATCTTTCCACCGGCGCTACAGTTATTTGTGCGGATTTATTTTTGGTCGTTCAATTTTCAAAATACGGCATTTAGCGAAAAACAATAGTACAGGTCTGAAACTTTCACATCTTCATTGTTATAAGTTACTAATACTACTAAAAATATTAGTTTCCGGCTGACGCCACTAGAGGCGCCACAGTAGCGCGCTTTCTTTGGCTCAATTTACTATGAGACAGGCTTTAGTTTAATGTTTAAGAATGCTCTTGGCATTTTGGTTTATTTCTTCTCTTTACTTGATAATGTTATTCATCTGTTAAGTTTATTTTCCAATGTTAGATTGGTTTTTGATCTGATACTTGAGATATTATGTCCTTCGGTGTGTTTTCAAATTATTTATGATTAATTTTCTGTCATTTGCTGTCAATGCTCGACAAATGATAAGCTTGCAAAATTTATTGCTGCATTTGATGTCCGACCTGATTATCTTCAATGAATAGCTTGATGTTGCTTACTATCAGTTCATTACATTAAAGTTTATTTGTTTATTTGTTTATTTGTTTATTTGTAATGGAAAACTCAACGGACCGAACAGTGTCCCAATGAGTATCTAAAACTAAAACTAAAATTAAAACTAGGGCAGTTGACGCATGTGAAAAGCTTATAAAAAATTCGGGTCCATTGTTAGGCGCAACTTAAAGGTATTAGCGTTATCACAGAAATTGAAGGCATAGTAAGCTCTATTAAAAGTATTGCTCATAGCGGTCATTGGAGCAAACTGGCCATAACGCATACTATTAGAGGATAATCTTAGAAAGTCAGAATTCCGAAGCCGTCTACAAGGTGCATTAAAGTTAACTAGTTCTAGTAGGTTTGGGGCATCAGTCTCGCCCTGAATCAGCTTACCCACAAACACTGCCTGTGCTATCAGTCGTCGTTTTTTAAGAGTTTGTAGTCCTAAGAGAAGGCAACGCGAGTGGTAAGAGGGGAAAGAATCCGAGTTACGCCAGGGGAGTGATCGTATCGCCAATCTCGTAAACCTTTTTTGGATGTTTTCAATCCTATCGTGCCAATAGTTGAAATGTGGAAACCATATTACACTATTAAATTCCAGAATAGGGCGCACTAAACTAACATACAACAATATTTATTCTTCTCATTAAGGCTATCTTTAGGTTCATTTCTTCTCTTTTGTTGACGGTGTTATTCATGTTGTTAGTTTATTTTTCAATGTTAGTAAATGTTTTGGTTTCTAATATGATGTTTTTCGGTATGTTTTAAAAATATCATTCATTACTTTTCTGTTATTTGCTGTCACTATTGAACAAATGATAAGCTTGCAAAATTTCTTACTGCATTTGATGCGCGTTTTGATTACTTTCACATGTTTCGAGTCATATAAACATTGTACTGAAATTTGTCGTCCCGGAGCAAACCGTTGATGGATGAGTATGCGTCGGAAAATTCCACCCCTTCCCTGGGCGGTGTGGCACAATAAATCGCCGGAAAGCAAAACAAAACAGAATGAAAAACAACAGAAGAAAAACCAAGCACTACCCAACAAATCCCGTCTGATCCTATTTCATCGAAGCTGGAAGGAAGGGGAAAAACAAAAGTCGGTACCGGATAAGCCACCGACGGTGGCGTGCATTTTCTCCGCCCGGTGCGTGATTTTCACGCGCGGTTAATGGGCGACCAGGGAACGTGGGGAAGAGCGCTCTCTCTTTCTCTCTCTCTCTCTCTCTTTTACCCTTTTCCCAAAGCACTAAACTCGTTCGCCGTTTGGTGTTTGCGGTAGGGAACGCTAGCTGTCCTTGGCTGTGTGTCCTTCTTGAACCCGAACCCCCTTCACCCCCCCCCCCCCCCCTCCACGCTTGCTCGTGGCTTAAGTATCGTTTTTCGGCCGCTGGAACTGGGTATATCCGTGAAAAATGAATTCTCCAACATTCATTTCCCTTTTCCCACCCACCCCCCCGAGGAACCAGCTCGTGCCGTTCCACTCTGACCTTTGTGTTCCGTCGCGGCATTTCCGGCGCATTTCTTTGTTTCCCTGGCCCGGCCATTGCGCCATCGCCATTGTGAGGCATCGAAAATTGGAAACACTAACTGGAAGAGCATCCGAAATGGAGAAAAAAAAAAACGAAACAGAGCCGACAAGGGAGGGGTGGACGGGGCTTTAAAAAAGAGGACATCTGCTGAAAGTTCTTGTCCGCGCGCGGCTTACGCTTTTACGTGCCCGGTGTTTAAGGTTGTTCCGCCCGGAAGAAGGGAAAAACGTTCGAAGGGAGCACGACGACGACGACGAGTTGGTGCAATGATCACGGGAAAATCCTCCATCAACCACCCCCCCCCCCCCCCCCCCCCACCACGTCACCGCTCGATGGTGATAAACTTTTTCCACGCTCAATCCCATCCCCCTCCCCCCAACCCCTAACGTCCCCCCCCCCCCCTCCCGGGTGGTGGGTTCGTGCTTCAGCTCGTGGCGAATCGCTTACATTCTTCCCGTGACCGTGCCCGAGTTCTAAAAGCTGGTCGAGGCGAATAAATTTAAATTTATGTTTGTAAATTACATTATGAATGTTGCATTAAAGCTTCAGGGAGGTGCGCTACCCCGTGAGGGTAGGGGAATGGGGTTTTTCGTTTCGGCTCGCTGTGTGTGTGTGTGTGTGTTTTCTTCTTTCTTTTCTCGCTTCTAGCCAGAAGAAAGGGATCCGCGTGATACGTTAGATTTGGGCGTGTTTATTGCCAACTTTTCTTTCGCTCTCGACGGTACTCGGTGTGGGTGCCAGGTAAGCCACGGAGAAAGGAGAGAAGAGAGGGGGGGAGGGGGCTATACTGCATCAAACTGTCCCAGGAAGGCAGTACCGATGAGCTCACGGCTACGGCTGCGGCATCCAAACCCCGAGCGCTACCTTTTTCGAAGACCGTTTCGGCTTTTTAAAGAGTTTTCCGAGGCGGGGGGGGGGGGGGGGGGGGGGGGCGCCCTTGGATTCCTGGGGTGATGAAAGCTACCGAACTGCCGGTGGAATTTAAATATATGTTGATAAGCAAGTTTGCAATGAGATAAAACTGAACGAAAAATGTCTTTCAATGATTACAAAACAACAACGAAGTAAGTAACATTCGTATCGTCTTGTTTGAAGAGCAGCACGATCGGTTTTTTTAACTGGAAAATATGATAGATTGGTCACTTCGACATTATTAAGCCTATGTGATATTATAAACAGTTTTGTATGCCATCCGTGCAATATTTTCATTCAAATCCGACAGAGTTGAAATCGTTTTTAAAGATATTATTTTCATAATGCGGAGGAGAGTTTTCATGGCAGAGTTGCTTGTTGCTCGTTCTTTTAAATTTAATTGTCAATTTTCTGAGTGCTTTCGTAATCGGGTCACAAACATTGGCGCGTTTTCGCTCACAAAACGCATATTACCACACCTTCACTACGGAGCGAAACCACTTACCAACTAATTCAACAGCGTCAACTGATTTTTATTAATATGATGGTGTTCCCATTTCTAAACGAATCCGTTTATGGTTATGCTACCAGGTTTACATATCACTTCTCTACGAGTTCAACCACACTAGCACACACACACACACACACACACACACACTGGGCGCACATTTCAGTCTTGTTTATGGCGTTAGCGAGTTGTGAAAATCTCATTTGCTCTTTCAACCGGAAACTTTTCATTTCATATGCGTAGTTAACTTTCACTTTATTTCACTTTTCCCGCTTTTCCCGCAGCCCTTTTGGGGGAGGTGTGCCGCCGGCTGGGGGGCGATTGTGCTACGAAATACGATGGGAAACACATTAGGGGAAACTCCCTCCCACACACACACACACTCACGGTGGGAAGTTCCTTGTGTAGGAAAAAAAAAAACCTGTAGAAAGAAAGTACCACACTACTCCTTGGGAAAATCGGGAAAAACCACGCCAAGGAAGAAAGGGGGGGGGGGGATGAGAATGCCGGGAGCCATTCATTCACGTGGAAAATCGTTCCGCTCAAGCCCAGCTGAGGAACAGAAGGGGGTGGAAGGGTGAGGGTCTACTCCCTTCTGTACTGTCGGGGTAATAAGAAAATGCAGTGTTCGCTTGCGTTGGCGTCTTCGCTTCCCTCGGGTTGCGTGCGCTAAGAGTCCTTTTGCGCTTGGCGGGAGTTTTATTTACTTTAAGTGGTTGATATCTCTACCCTCACACCATCCCTCCTCTTTCTTCATTTGCCTAGCATAATATTGCACGTCTGATGGCTGTATTATGAACAGTTTCAAACATTGCTTTCTTTCATGTTCTCGATTAACTTTGCTCTTCCTTTGTTCTCGCCTTTTCTTTCCTCTATCTCCATGTTGATGGACACTATTCAGTTAATTTTAATGTTTCCCTTAAAAGTGCTTCGCATTTTCCTTCAGGTAGATACATTATGGAAAAATAAAACGAGCTCCTGATTGAGTTTAATTTTCCCTTTTCACTTTTAGAGCATTTGAAATACCTCATAACAAATGAAAAACAACTCGGTGGAATTAAAAATAAAACAGGAATGTTGTAGTTTATTTTTGCAATCCATTTTGTTAATCTGTTCACAATATTTGTTTCGTTTTGCTTTCGTTTCGTATCGTTTTTAATCCAATGACAGTATTGTATAGATAAGGGAAGAAACTTTCGAGTGTAAAACGGAAAACCAAATTATAAACTCGAATGTAAATTCAAGCATGAACTGCGTCACACGAGAGGATACCATTTTTCTCGCTCGGTGCGGTAATAAAGGAGGAAGAAACGGAACGCCGGAAAATGGAAGCTGCAGGCGTGTGTGTGGGTATGTGTAGGTATGACATCGTAGTAGCATGAAATTGAGCTCCAACCTGCCCCGAGAAAAAAAGGAGAGCAAAACAGAATGGGATCTCAAACGTGAATCCATAAAGCTCGTCCGAAGGCAGGCAGCCCAGAAGTGGCAAAGATTAGTGAAAGAGTGAGTAAGTAAATTTATGTTGCATGGGTTTTGTTTTTTTTTATATGTTTCCGTTGTATTCTTTTCGGTTTTTTTTCTTATTACCGGGTTTCGGTCGGTTCGCATTACACTTTGTCCTTTTTCCGCGGAACGTTCGATTTTTCTGTCGAAATCCAAAGGAAGAAAACGCGCGGAAACGCGTGTACCCCATTTCATCCGGTCTCATACCGCTTATGTCTTTTCGTTTCCCTCCCCCCGTCCCCCCAATCTCCCCTACTATTATCCTCGAGAAAAAAGCGGGCAGGAACTCAACATCCGGGCGAGAAAAAAAAGGTACAGGTTTCGGCCCAATCTGTTCCATGCCGTACAGATGTTCCGGTGTTCGAAACCCCCCCCTGCTTGTTCCGGTGATTTCTGTTTCCCCTCCGCTCCCCCCTGTTGTGCTCATCATAATAATACGACCGTTTCGCAAAACCCGTCGCCCTGCTGGAATGGAATTGTCAAAAAATTGCCACCACCAGAAAATCCACGACTGTATTTGAAATATCCAAAGCCGGATGTGAAAGGTGCGGAAAAGGGATGGGAAAAGAAAAACAAAACCCGGGGAGGGGGGGGGGGAAGGGAGGCCCGGAGAAAGCATGCAGCATTGTAAGTAGTGTGCAAAGAAGCGGCGGTGCCGCCCGGAATGTTGTACGTGGTAAAACAGCATGTTCTTCTGGTTCGATTCGGCGGGAACCGGAAGATGGGGAGGGAGAGGGGGAAAGGGGTGTAAAAAACAAAAACCCGGAGGCTCGTTTTACGCTATTCATGGCGGTTGTCATACAGGTGCTGCGCACTGGCAGGGCGATCCCTTTTTCCGTGCGGCAGTATGTTGGTTTGTTTGTGTTCCTTTAGCGATTTTTCTCGCTCTTTTTTTTCCATTTTATACTGTGTGTCTTGCAGTTTATCAAATCACGGCCCGGCATTTTCCATGTTGCCAGCGAGGAAAGGGGGGCCACATTTTGGGGGGACCGGTTATGGCGAACGAATGAGGTGCCTTTTATGCAGCGTGCGTGAAGTTTATCATTTGGCTGCCGGAGGGCATTTTGCAGGGCAGAGAAAAATAATAAAAAAGGGCTAAACTTTTTTCCCAATCTGCTTTCGTTTCGTTTTGCCTTGGCCGGGCGATGAATTTGATCGAGTCTATATTGATTACGATGCACTTTGATACACTTATGTTTCCTGCTCAATAAGCTGTGCGTTATTGGAAACAATATTATTTCGAGCATTAGATCGCGATTGACTGCGGTAAGAGGGAAGTATTTAAATTATTTTTCAGAAGCCATTAACTTCACTGGACATAGAAGAAGCAGAAGAAAATAACCTCGTAGTAACTTAAAAATAGATTAAAGCCCAAAAGAATAGAAAAATGGTATAAAATATCAACGCATGAGCTTCGAGAAACAGATGTCGTTCAAAATACAAAATAGTAACACTAAAAATAGGATAGATAAAATGACAGAAAAAACTATGGTATGAAAGATGTGAATAATCCTAATATTAATAATACAAAATACATCATATACTGCTACTACTACTACTACTACTACTACTACTACTACTACTACTACTATTATTATTATTACTATTACTATTACTATTACTACTACTACTACTACTTCATAATATTTTTGGATAATGCTTAGTTCGTGTTAAAAATTAATAATTTTTCTGTTTGAACTCCAGTTGACAAAAATGTGTAACTGTTCCTTACCAAATTTATCTTAGTGTGAGATTTTACATAATTTAAAGCTTCTTTACTTCCATCTTTATTTTATTCTGTAACGCTACATTTCCAGCTGTCAATCGTTGGATTATAAAACAACTTTCATTTAACAAAGATTGTAACGGTTTAAAACGAAAAACCGTACCAGTGAAAAGCAAACGAAGGTAACGGTGAACCGGAAGACTGGCCCAATTTCTTGCGGAAAAGTTTTGCGCGTTCGGTGAGACCGGTGTCATCGCCCCCCAGCCGAGTGCCCGATCGACACTCTTGTTCCCGGCGCCGTGTGGAAGCGCTAAGTGCCGTGAAATTTCTCTCTTCATCATACGTAATTATCTGGCAAACTACTACTACCACTACCACTACTACTACTCAGGCGCATCCATCGCTTAAGGGAGGGGTTTTGAATACCCTCTTGCCGTTGCGTCCGTTGGTCCATTCGTCTTCGATACTTGGATGGAGAGGAGAGGAAAAGAACGCAGAGGAGGGTGAAGATGGGTCAAATGGTCTGAGTCGAAGAACCTGCAGCCGCACCGATGCCGACGGGGTGTTCCAAAGAGAAGGGGAAAAGAAAACGAAAATGCAAAAAATAAATAAAACCGACAACGAATCTTGCCCCAAGATGGTGGTGGAGGAAGCGGGAAAAGATGCATTTGGTGGCGGGGGGGAAGGGAGTAGGTAAGATAACAATGAAGCAGAAGCCTGACGCTTAGTCTGAGGGGAACCCCCGTGGTCGTGGTGAGAAACTTTTTATTTTGTATTTTAATTGGCCGTTTTTGTAGCCAACAATGGGGGATTTCGGGACGTACCGGTTTTCGTGCTTCCGCATTGTTGAAAGAGAGGGTGCACTTTCGGTGGATGGGGTGGGGGTTGAGCTTGCAAAAGGAAACGAGGTTTTGCTGCCTGATTGTGCCTTCCAGCTGGTTTTGCACGCCGGTTTTTCGGTGCTCACTAAACCGACCAAACGAGGGAGGTCTCGGCGATGTAATTCCCTACTAGGAGGTGGTGAGAGGGAAGGTTAAGTGAGGAGGGAGGGGGGGGGGGGGAAGGGAAAGGGTAGTTAGTCACACTACTCCCGCTGCAACTTGCTTCTTGCAAGTTTTCAACCCTCCCTAAAAGTGCCGTTTTTCCCACCTTCGCTTTTATTGAACCAAAAAAAGACGCATAACCCGGGTGATAAAAAGGGGTGACGAAGGGGGAGGGGTGGAAATGACCACCCACTCGTGTGTTACCATTTTTGCTGCACACCACAGTATCTTGCTGGTCTTGCAAGCAAAGGTGCAAGCGGAAGCGTTTCCCTTTTCTCCGACATGACGTTCGACACCTCCGGCTGGACATTCACACCCCTTTTCGGAAGGGAAAAAAACCACACACACACACACACCCACACATATGGGGACATTGAGTGCAGCTTCTGGCAACCCAGCCACCCCTTTGAGGCCACCGAGCTGTGGTCGGAATAATGTTTAATTAATTTTACGCGTCCGTTGCTCCTGATTTCTTGTACGGCTTGCACACTTTTACTCCTTTTTGCCACTTTTATCTCCCGGTAGTGACCTGGGGAAAGGGGGAGAGGGTTGGCGGATCGATTGCCCCGTGTTCTTCCATTTCGCACGCGAGCAAGAAACGGGGGTGCTTTGCAAACCGCCGGGAAAAAAAAACTCCTGATGACAAACGATGTGAAGCGATAAAATGTGGCTAACTTTTCGAGGCGATCGTCCGATGGGGGTGGGGTGGGGGGAAGAGTAGATGAGGATGGGGGGGGGGGGGGGGGGGGCTATAGAAAACTAACTTCTTCTCCTTCTACACTTTTAGGAAAACTAAGGATAACAAAGAACACCGAAGAACCAAATGCGGATTGTGTGTTTTGGGGGAGAACGAGGTTTACGAAATTTGTATTAAATATTGTCGAAAGGACCGATCATTCTGGGTGGAGGGGGTGGGTGGGGGGTTTGGTAGGTATTCGAGGGGGTGCACAATGCAAAGCAAGCCGCTTTCATCCACAAGATGGGGTAGCGATCTTCCAAACGAGCCAGAAAATAAATGCCACAAGCTTCCGGTCTGGTCCGCTTCTTTTTTCCTTTTTTTTGTTTGAGGTGAGGGTGGGATGCGGATAGCGGGGGTAGGGGGTGGTGGGAGGGGTTTGGTGCGAAGCCGTGTACGCCGGGCGCTTCCGAGGCGTACATTTATTATCATCACCTCGGCGTCAGTCATCATGAATATTAATTCGACCACTGCAGCATCACGCGGCACGGATTGTTCCGCGACGCCATCAGCACAGGGGGACGGGGGTGGTGGAAAGGTGGGGGTGCGGAGAAAAACGCATAAAAACCAGCCCACCCGGAGGGGGGGGGGGAGTTGAGACAAGTTATTCGGAAATGGGGCTACAGCTGTGTGAAAAGTGTGCGCCCTTTTGCAGCGCATCGCGAAGCGATTGTGTTTTTCTTTGGTGGAAAACTAGTGCTTTCCGGCTTCCGGCTTCCGGGTGTGGTATTTAAAAGACAGCATTGGAAAAAAAAAAACAGGGAACACAGAGACCGAAAGGAAAGCTATTGATTTGCCGCAATGCAAATAAAAACTACAAAGGAAACCCCAATGTTTTTTTTCCCGCCGCCAAAGGACATTTTTGCAGGGGGCCGGAAAAAAAGTTTTCCCGCACCGATGATGCGGAACCCCACCTCCCCCCGGGCTACGGATAGGTGACCCACCCTTTTCTCTTACATCCCACCGACCGTGTGTGTGTGCTTTTGATGGATCCTGGGGAGGGTGTAATGGGAGGCGGGGGTGGTGAGAAAATAATGAGCAGAATTTATTCATCGCCATAAATAATTCCGCTGGCACGGTGAGCCTGAAGTGAGTTGTTTGCTTGTGCATTATTTTGCGCCCTACTGGACGTGCTTTAGTTCTTTTTTTTTTTGTTAGCTACCCTCTACCACCTCCCATTCACTTCCCTCCCGCACCCTTCACGAATTATTTTGTGGATCGATGGAGGCGCCTGGTGGTTCATGAGCCTCCTCTCGCCATTCGTTCGTATTGGCGGGAGACGAGCGTAGGGATGGGAGTGCAAACGACACGAGCAGCAAGTGTCAAGCAAAGTCTGGATTCTCCCCCCCCCCTCCCACCTCTTCCCGGTGGGACGGATGTCGCGCATCGATTTGTTGCCCACGAATTGCCGACGAGTCAATGATTGGCAAACAAACCCAAGGCGAACGTGGAGCGAGCCCCGTTTTCCCAGTTGGGCGAAGCGCGTGTTATGCTAATGGGATTTATCGTTTTAGCAAACGCGTGGACACCGCTGTTTGCGAGTCATCTTGCGGGGGGAGCAAGTTTTCAGCCAACTCAAAGGTACTTTGGACGGAAAACGGAATAAAAAGCGTACTGACCGAAGGATCATGTACTTTATTCGAGCAGAAAGGGTGTACATTTGGTGGATTCTGATATTTGCATAATTTACAATCTATAAAAATCTAGAAATGGGGTAAACTTTACAATTTTAAATAAATCGGAAACCCAATTTTAACATCTTTTTTTTCAAAAATGATTCATTTATTTTGATTTGTTAGTTTGTTTAATTATTTTAGTTTAGTTAGTCTTAAAATTCATGGCAACTGAATCCAGAAAGCTTTAGAAATCATCCAAAATATATCGAAAATAAGTGTTGGTGTGTTGACCACCGTGTTTATTCCGATCGTCTTGGAAAAACTCCCACCATTTTCAGTGACATTTAGTTCAGTGAGATAAAGGACTTTGATTTATTTTTGATGAAATGGGTAAATGGTACGAAGTAAGTAGAACAGTGCTCTAGGGATTAAAGTACGGGCAGACAACACAACGATTCGTCTCGGCGCGTTTATACCGGCCACTTGAGACGCAGCAACCATCTTTGTGCGTGCTTTTCCCGTTAAATACAGCAAATTGTTTGCCTTCGAAGCCGCAAACACGATAAAGCACGGTTAAGGCGACCAAAATACTCAATTCTCGGCCTTTGCCTACACACTTTTCCTTCCTCTCGTTCATTTTATCCCCTCCCCTCGCCCATCTTCACGTTCCCAAGCTGAAGGGAAATTAATCAGTATTTTGGAATCTAATTACCCTAATCAATACAAGCTAAACACCCCACGGTCGGATTCGGTTGTGCTTCGCGACACCGTGCGAACACCCGTCTTTTGGGTGCTTTTGTTTTTCAACCCTCCCCCACTTCGTCGTGCTTCTTCCAGGGAAGAGTGTCACCAGCGGGCGGAACCAGTGTCGAATCATTTTCGTCTGGAGGTTTGTTGCCATAATAATGAGTGCCGCCGCTGGAAGTTAAACAAACATTGCCATCAGCTATTGCTGCGCTCACCGATACCGAATGTTTTTCTACTTTGCCACCCCCTCCCTCCGAATCCCCCTGCCGGGCATGGAACAGAGTGACGGGGTTTTCTGCAACCTTCCTTGGTTGCTTGCGACGTAACTGAATCGTTTCCCGAAAACCCTCCCGTGGCCTAAAAGTAGCTAATAATAATAAGCATTTAGATTGGTCGTCAATGTCTTGAAGATATTGAATGCTGATGCTTTTCATTGCCTTAAACGGTGCACAATGAGGAATTTGTATTGAAAAGAGCGGATTATTAGTTTTCTTACTATTTTATTATAAGAGAAGAAACTAAAAAAACAATTTTATAATACTCGAGCTTCCAAGATTGAAGCAAGATTTCATTTTTGTTTATGTTTAACACGTTGACTGCCATGTCACCCAGAAGTGGGTGACAACAGAATGCAGTTCTAAAAAGTTTTTATCCCATAAATAAATGAAAATGCAAAATAAAAATTAAAGTCATATTTAATATTAATTCTTTGGGGAGCTAAGCCTTTTCTTAGCCCTGAAAAACCATCGATATAATAAATGTTGTAAACTCATTTTATTAAAAAAGATTGTTCTAAGAAAGTGTGCTAAAAACGCTTGGCAGAAAACGTGGTAACACCTTGACTGCCAAGCGTTTTTAGAACACATTTTTAGAACAATCTTTTGTAATTTAATTTCTTTATAAAATTTATTAAACCAACAATTTTTGAAGGCTAAATTGAAACTTAGCTTCCCAAAGAGTTGATATAAAATATTCTTATTGAATTATGTTGCGTTTTCATTTATTTATGGGTCAAAAACTTTTCAGAACTGAATTTTGTTGTCACCCACTTTTGGGTGACATGGCAGTCAACGTTTTAATCAACAATAGTGACTGATTCCGGCTCAAGATCGTTCTCTAAACATTTGGTCACCAGGGAAGATATAACACTAACGTTTCGTAGTGTATCGCTTTGCGTAAGTTTATGTTTTGGACGTGATTTAAAATCCCAAGTAGTGTGTGATGCTCCACCAGCATCAAGCCATGAGGTTTGATCCCCAGACAGAGAGGCCGACACGCTGGAATTCCTTTCCCCTCCGGCGCTCCCAGCTCGTTGCCTGTGCTTCCTGTCTCTGGCAGCGTAAAGTCTGCGAGTCGTACGGAAGTCTACTTACTAATTAACTCAAGGTGATGGAATTTTGCTTCCCAGCTGCCAACGCCCCGGAGGTCCACGATGGCGTTGCTCGAAACACCTTCCACTGGCTGGCACGCTGTGTATCGTCGCTTCGTTCGCGAGAACCGACCGGGCTCGCTGATTAATTATCCTACCGAATGAAGTCGTTCGTTTCGCTCGCCACCCGGGCGGGTTCCGCGGGCCTGTGGTGACGCAACGTCACCGGCCAAGGAGCGACGTCCAAGGGCGATCGATGAAGCGAAACGTTCGCCAACGGCACGGCAGCATTACATCCGGTACGAGCGTTGTAGAGCCAGAGGCCGGCGTTGAGCTTCGCGACAACAGCAATTACACCGACTCCTGCCCGGGCCGAGGTTTGCGGCTCCCCAGAACTGCAAGTCGGCGATGGAACGATGCGTACCGAACTCCGTGGGATGCCATTCGCAAATCGAAACGATTGAACTTCAGCCTACCTAAAGCTTATCCTGCGTTTTGTGGCAAATCTGATTAAACATTCATGAACAAAGGTACCGTTAGAAACTCCATAGGAGATGCAAGGATTGATGCATTTGCAATCAAACAAGAGTCACATCAGTCGGGACCAACGATAACATACGCCAAATTAACTCATAATCATAATAACTCCCTTGTATTGTACTTGCAATGGTGAACAGTTGGTGCTTGAACTCGAACGAACGTCCAGAAATCCATTCTACATGCACTTCACCCGAGAAGCATTGTCTATTCAGGTTGGTTGAATAGCTCCTCACAGGGTGCACAAAGTCTTTGATCAAACATCGTAGTTGAAATGTTTGAAATTGCATTTCAATAACTTTTTATTTCGGTGAATGAAGAATAATATGAATAGGATGAACATAAATGAACGACCATATCCGGTTCAAATACCAAGTTTCACGAAATTGCGCCTTCGTAGGAATCCCAGATTTTCCTGGTTTTAGTATTAGCTTCAAGTTGTTTCGGGAAATGCATTATTACAATCTTGCGAACTTCAATTTGAGTATCAGAAGAGAGAGTAGAAGGTTTAACTTCATCGGACTTTCTATGTAGACTAGAGATGTCGAATATGCGACCTCTTTGCAACAATACGTGGAATGTTTACGACTTCTTTGAAACAACATTTGAACATCGTTACACGAGCTGTAAATTTGGTGAGAGCAAGAGGACTGTACCACTGTTAATTTAAACTATTTCTATGAGACAGTCATTCTCACCATTGATCCACATCATACCAACATATAGCGATGGACAAGAGCACGGGTTTTACACAGATTTTTCGACAGAAGCAAACAAATGAGGAGGAGGTACACTGAGTTTGAGATCCTATAGTCTTTGAATATTGAAAACTAAAATTCCTTAAGTCCAGCGGTTTTATAAGCTTTCCAAACGTCAACCTTGGTAAATCCACTTAACACGTTCCGTACCGCGTCACCCAAATATGGGTGACAGCAGTTCTAGTTCTAAAAAGTTTTTGACCCATAAATAAATGAAAATGCAACATAAAATTTATAGTTCTAATAAAAATAAGTTCTTTGGTAAGCTTAGTTTTTGCTTGGCCTTCGAAATCAATTAGTGCAACAAATATTGTAAACAAATTGTAATGAAAACAATTGTACTAAAAATTGTGCTAAAACGCTTGGACGCAACGTGTTAATTTAACACGTTGACTGCCAAGCGTTTTTAGCACACTTTTTTAGAACAATCTTTTTTCATTTAACTTGTTTATAACATTTATCAAGCCAATAATTTTTTAAGGCTAAGCTAAAATTAAGCTTCCCAAGGAATTGATGTAAAATATTACTATTAAAGTATGTTGCATTTTCATTTATTTAATGGTCACAAACTTTTTAGAACTGAGTTTTGCTGTCACTCACTTTTGGGTGACATGGCCGTCAACGTGTTAAAGCTTGTTGGTCACTCGATATGTTGCAGGAAAATCAGTCAACCAGGATTCGATGCACAATTCAAGATCTAAAAACACACTGAAACGCTACCGAAGTGGACAGTTCCGGACCCCGGAAGGTATCTAAATATGCAGCGAGACTGCTCCCGGGACACTTTCGGGGATGTAATCAAAATTTAAGCTAATGAAAACAAGCCCTGGCATCAAGTATCGGGTAACCGCAACTCCTAAAAGGGAGGAGGGAGGAGGGGGGGAGTGGGAACCAGCAACATTGTTATTGGTTTTGCGCGTCCTATGCCGCGGGTGTTTGCCGGTTTCGGTAATGTGTCCTTGATGTGCTCTAGAGAGGATGAAGCTGAAGGGTGGAGAGAGGGTGAGTGGAATGGTTGACCCCGACTCAGAGGTTTACCAGGCTGCTGGTCACGGGTCGTGGTTTTCCAACATCTTAACCATTCAGTGGCCCCAACCATCTACGCACACGATTTCAATCGCTTCACTCAGCTCGATAACCGATAGCCGATTTTGGGAACTAACACAGGGTGGAAGGAAATGAGGAGAAGAGGGGGGGGGGGGGGGGGGCGGGGGATTGAAACCGATGCTATCCAGGTGGTCACTCGGTCAGCTCGAAAACATTAGCCCTGGTTACGTTCGACCCTGCCTCCTGTTCATGCAGAACTAACGCTAGGCGTTAGCTAAGCGCCCGTTTTACGCCCATCCCAACTTTTTCCCCTATCCCCGGGGAAACCCATGGAAACTGGAAACGTACATCGTCCCCCCCCCCCCCCCCCCCACCCTCTCCCATCCCAATCGTCGACAAAAAGGATCAGACATTGTGGTGAATCGGCTGCAGAGGTTATGTTTTGCGGTATGTCGCACTGTGTGCTGATCGTTGTGGGTTATTCACTGCCCCTAATCCTTCTCTCTCTCTCTCTCTCTCTTTCTTTTGGACGTGGTGGGGGAGAAGGGGGGGGGGGGGGGGAAGGTGACCAACAATTCGCAATACGTAGTGAACCTGCAGGAGGTTTAGCTTTTTGTCCTAAAACTACAAATCGACGAACCGATTGTACTAAACCAACAGCAAGTCATCTGTTCCGGATTGACGTTCGTTGTAACCTGCCCCTAGTCGGGAGGGTGTCGGGGTGATGGGGTACTGTGACTGTTATTCGAAACCCCCGTTCCTCGTTTCCTCCCCCCCCGCAAACCGCAACCAGTAACCACTGCTTCCAGGCACGGCGAAATGGATTACATCAGGCAGGGCATCTTTCGACTTTTTCCTACTCGTTGCGTGAAAGCTTACCCAGGTGCGCCCGGAAGGGGACCGTTGGTCTTTGATAGTTGTTTTTCCCCCGTTTGTGTCGGGTGTTTGCCCTTTTTCAGCTCAAATATGTGTGCGGGTAATCGTGCAAGTGCAATCTGCCAGCAATGTTCTCCGGAAAAATTAAATTGATATAGTGCTTCGAAGCAACTGCTGCAACACAAATATCCTTTAAAATGGCAATGTTTTCACAGGTTGGAGGAGTTCCATCGGGATGGGATTGAATTCCTATGTGTTTTCTCACCAAACTTCTCGTTTTTCGAAGTTTGTTAAATTATTCTTTTCAGCTTTATGAATAATCCAAAGCGGAAACTTGATTTGCCCAATGTTTTAGAACTCCGTTTCTCTTAAAAGCTTTAATCTTTAACACGTTGACTGCCATGTCACCCAAAAACGGGTGACAGCAAAACTCAGTTCTAAAAAGTTTTTTATCCATAAATAAATGAAAATGCAGCATAATTTAATAGTAATATTTTATATCAATTCTTTGGAAAGCTTAGTTTCAGCTTATCCTTCAAAAATTGTTAGTTTAATAAATTGTATAAACAAATTAAATGAAAAAAGATTGTTCTAAAAAAGTGTGCTAAAAACGCTTGGCAGTCAACGTGTTAAAGAAAAAAAAACAAATTAGGGAATAAAAAGAAATAGGATAGAAACAAAAACCAAATTGAAAACCAACCATGATATTTCAATAATCGGAATTCAATTAATCTATAGTTTATTGTTTTGAGTTGACTTTAAACTTATCAGTTTTGATAGCCAGCTGTCATTCGTTCTAAAAAGTTTTCGTCCCTTGAACAAATGAACATAAAAGTTATTGTCATATACAATATCAATTCTTTGGGAAGCTTAGTCTTTGTTTTGCATTCGAAACCCATCGGTTTAAAAACTTTTATTGTATAAACACATTTTATTAAAATTGATTGTTCTAAAAAAGTGAGCGAAAAACGTGTGGCAGCCAACATGTTAACAAAGTAGTCATTGTGATACTTGATGGCACAAGAATAATCAAAACAAACTGGTAGCCTCAAAAGTTGGGAGTATTGAGTATCGTGTGTCGTTGTTTGTTTTGTTGACATATTGATTTAATGCTTAAAGTATCTCATGGTCGTAGGCAAACAAGTCCCATCCGTCCCACCACCTTTTATGTAGGAGCATGTCGTCGTATAACGTGTGGCTTCGGCCGACCCACCCACCCACCAATCCCCGCCAGTTTTCCTTCCCGACGTCGGGTGGTACATTTTTTGGGTGGGTTATTATTTATTAGTTACGATGGTGGGCGAGTCTCAGTCCCGGGCGCCCGTTTTTGGTCCGGTACAATTTTCCGCGGCCCCTGGCCGGAAAACCCCCGAACGTTCGCAGCACAGTTCATGCCAGTAAGATTTATTTGTGGCGCGCACCTCACTTGAGTTTCGGAGAGGGTTTGTTTTTCCGTTGTGCTTCGCGAAATGCAGTGTGTTTGAGTTAGGGTTTTCTTTTCCCACGATCTCTTCATTATTTTTCCGTTCCACACGTTACTACATTCGTTGGCTGGTTGTTTTTAGTGTGTGTTTGCCGTTGCATGTACTAAACTCCAGCACGGGGACCAATTAACCATTTTCTTTATGGTCCTCTCTACTTTGATCCCAAACCAAAGTTCACCTTCTTTAGTACTTTATACACCTCCGATTAAGTGAGCTCCACCCTCCAGAAAAGGGTGCAATTTTTCAACATCGATAACCATCGATCATCGACCATCTAAAGCGATCGCTACTGAAAAAGTGAGTATTCAGTAAAGGCAGAACCCTCAACTACGGCTGTTCGAATGCATACAAAAGCCGCCGATCGTTATTCATTCGTCATTGCACCAGCTGTAAATCAGAAAGATTGCTTTACACATGAAGTTCTTCGAAGTGTGTGTGTGTATGCTTAACACCGGTTGCCTTTTAACTCATCAATTACCCGGTTATTTGTTTTCGAAAAATACAGTCAACACTAGTGGAATCGATATACTTGTTTACAACGTGCAAAGATTTGATTCAATTATTTTCTATCAATTGTGATTCATCTTTCATTTTCTGTTCTTTGTATTTATGTTGTTTATGCTGTTTAGTGAGAGAACTCGCATAGGATAATTAAATTAACTTGTTATCATATTTTTCGATCAAGCAGAACACTAAATATAACTTTTAACACTAATACTTTAGAGAACTATCGTAAGTGAAATTGGTTTGTTTTACTGCAAAACATAAACACGTTGCAAGTTGTGTAAAATGGGTAAAAAACTAGAGATAACTTGATAAAAAAAACAATCAATAAACTAATTGAAGAGCATAAATATTTAGCATACCTGGCCCAGCGCAGCATAGTGGTTATCTGCTACCTGTTTTTACATGACATGTTGGTTCAGTCAAGCGATTTTTTGTGTGTGTACCTATGCTTGATTGTATTATTTTATCTTGTGCCGGGAGGTGCATGGCATACGCGCAAAGGCTGCCACTACAATGTCCCACGTGGGACCATGTTGATTTGATTTCACTGATGTATGTGTGTGTGTGTGTTTGTTTGTTTGTTTGTGTGTATGTGCGCGCTGTGATTCTGCCGACGAATGGTTCGTTTTTCGATTTGCATTTCATTCTAAAATTTGATGTTTTCGCTTCTCTAAATATTTACGCACCGAATCCGTTCCCATTACCCGGGCGCGCACGCACACATGCGCACACAGCCTGCCTGATAAGCCTAGTCGCGCGTGTGCGTGTGTGCGACATGCACTCGGTGGATCGGTTTCATAATATCAGCACAATAAGATTTGACGAATAAAAAAGGGAAAAGTAAACAGAAAAAAAAAACTGTGACCGTGCGACATCGATACAAATTGGGAAGAAGCGCACACAGATATAGCGAAATAAACAAACATTCGTGCCTGCCAACCCTCCCCTGGGGGTGTATATGTCGTACGTCAGCTCGCCGTTAAGGGCCGGCTCAGCGGAAACTATCGCTATCGAGCTGGAAGCGAGTTTGGCCAGTTTTTCCTTTTCCGTTTGTTTTGTGATTGCTTCCCCTATTTGTTCGAATGGAATTAAGATAGCATAAAAGTTACGAGATATTTTTTAAATAATTTTGAGAGAAAAACACAAATACTGTCCGGTGTTTTACGCTAGTGTTCCGTTGCGCACTTTTATCAGGTTTGTAGAACATTATACTCCAGCTAGTTGGTTGTTTACTAACAGAATGAAAAAAGAACCGGATCAATCTTTGTCGTTAAAAGTAAATACCGCTGGTACTTCGGAGAGGAAAACAAAAAGAAAATGTAACGCGCTTAGCACCAACAGGATAACCGATTGCTTCAATATATTCCTAACGTCGAAAGTAAAGTGGTTGTAGCTTTCACTAGTTGTCTTGTTTGCTTTTCTGAAACTATCTGAAAAAGATAGTAAAACTCTGCCATTAGCTAATGTTCATAGAAAGCTTGTTTGGTTGGATTACTTTGTCTTTGTTACCACCATTTTAGTATTTTGTTTCGTAATGTATTAAAAACATCGATGTGTCTCAGATCCTTGCAAACTTGCATCATACCGGGAAAATAACACGCAACCTTAACCGTTACAGTTTTCCTCGCATTCGGAGGCATTTATTCATTAGCTAGAAGCTTTCGCGAGCTGCTTATTTCGGAACCCACCTCCCTTGTGACCCTCCACTTTGCTTCCATGGGGTGGAAAGTAACCGACAAAGGAAGCCCACGATTAAACCTGTCATCATATTGACATCATTGAAATTAGCGGGGTAGGAAAACGGCATGCGGTGTGAAGTAAACGAGTAGAAACTCTTGATTCGGTTCTTTGTATTTTATTATACCATTTTGTTTTGTTTTTGTTTTTTTTCCCCTCCCTTTCTCCACTTCTGCTGCGAGCGTTCACAAATGTACGTGTCGTGTTTGAGTTGATGTTTCACGGCCATGTGTGTGTGGGGGTGTATGCACGTGCGCTTGTTTGTGTTTTTCACATGAATCCCGTTTTGCTTTGCTTTTTAAAAACTTTGTTTCACTTCATATTTTTGTTTCGCCACAAACTTGATCGAGTCCGGCGGCCATTTTCCTCATTTGCTGCCATGTTACATTAGACATTTGTGCGGCAGCAGCAGCAGCAGCAGCATTGCGATCGCAATGTTTGCCTTGCGTTTGTAGCCACACCGACACATACACACGCACACGCCCACGCTCGCACTGTCAGCACTCTGGACTCGTCCTGGCCGTGATTAAATATTTACAAATCTTTCTCCCTCGCTGCTCTCCGTCGCGCGTTTACCTACACTCCTACGCTACGCTCGCCGGATTTGCACTTTCTTCCCCCGCCTCCTACCCTCCCTCCTCCCCGGCTCGGCCCATTCGCTCGTGCTATCTATATGCCTTTATTTATGTTTCACTTCTATCTCCACGTAATTACAGCCATCGCTCGATCGCTTTCGCCGCGCCACTCCCTACCGAACAGTGTGTGTGTGTGTTTTGCCGTGCCCGTTGTGTGATTCGCGAACCGCTGGTTGAACCTCCTGTCATGCGCTAGATCCTAAGTTTGGTGTTTGGCGGAGCACTGGCACGAACGACATGCATTATTTTAATCACTGCCGATCCCGGGTGAGCTTCTCTCTTGCATGTGTGTTGTGAAAACTCACCCCACTTTTCTCCCCTCCCCGGTTCGAATCAAAGCATTACCGATGGGTTTGATTTCCGCTTGGTTGTGATGGCTTCCTTGTCGTCCTTATTTCTGCGCCAAGGTCGGCCGGAGTTGTCTTCGCCAGCGCTGGCCATGTCGTATTCGTTACATCCGGAAACCAATAGTTACTGCTTTGTTTTTTTTTTGGCGTGTCGTTCAGGGTCGTGTGTCCAGCAGAAGACGCATATCCTGCCCACTGTACCACCGCAGGCTAGCGATGGCGATCGACGCGAAGAGCATCAGCGGCTGGGCTGTAACCAATCGGGGGAAAGAAAACAAACAAGTGGTTACTACGTTGAACCAATTGGCAGAACGACGTAAACAATTTTTGGTGTTTAAATTTGAACTGAAAATTTGTTTGAATGAAACTCATTTTGACAAGAAGGCAAAGGTTCTTCAAAAAGGCAAATCTCCTTCGGTTTCTAAGTATTGCCCAACGGAGTAAGCTCTTGATTACATTCCGGTTGGTTTGTGCATCTTAGCAATATTTTAGTTTTGTTTGTGACCGTGTTTTACATGTTTTTCTGTTTTGTATGTGTTTCAAGGCACGAAAAGCCAATGTGAAGGAAATTTACCATCTTTTCTTTTTGTGTTTTACTTTGTTTTGCTTTTTTTCTACTAAATTACTTGAAGAACCTTGTTAGTTACCCGCTGTCGAGCATTTTGCTTTTAGTTTTGCTGTTGTTTGCCTTGTTATTTGAACGTTTTTCATAAGGCCAGGGCCCAGTATCAATTTCAACATGAAAAGTATTTGAGTAATCCAAGCATCTTTACACTTTCCCAACTCGAGTTGATTGCTATAATAATCAATGCAAAGTTAAGGAGGAAAACTGTTTGGTAGTTTTTGTCTAAAGTAAATGCACGTGATTACTTTGTTCATATTTTATTATTGTGGACAGAGTGATAATATTAATCATTCGTGGCTAGTTAGTGGCTAGTTACTTCAAATCGAGAGCATAGAGAATCGTGCCTGTTGGTTAGGATTATTTTCCTAATCTAGCACGAGGCAACAGGTTGCATAGCATTCTTGCATGCAATATGAGCTTGTACAACCTGATGCCATACAAGTTGCACCCGTTCATTGCTAAATAAGTGAAATAAAATCTTTAATCTGTGATAGTTCATCGAATTCAATGAGAATTCAAACCTGTTTAACTTCAACATGTCCCAAGCCAATTTTCGTGACCCTTTGCGTGCTCGTTTTGCATGGTCCATAAGTGTTCATGTAGAGAAATAATCCCCGAAGGACCCAATAAATAAGCAAATAGCAAATAACTAATAATTGACTTTCCTCTAGGTTAAAGAACGAATGAAAAGTGAAATGAAATGAAAACATCTAGCTATAAAATGATATCTGAAGCCACCATCATGCTTCAATGATTTACGAGCCAGTGGAAAGATTCATAAATCATACCCCCAAGCGAAAGATTCACGAAGCGTCACACCAATAATCGCACAGGATCAATGTTAGGAACTGTCCGCCAAACCGATGCTATCGTAAGTGAACCGCAGCCCTAGCTGTAATGAACCGTGATCGCTGTTTGATGCCGACTCTTCGCAAGCTCACGTATATTTGGGTTTTAGTGATGTGGAGAGCGGGTTTCGAAAGCGGCGCACATTACGGTTATTAGAGGAGTAAATTTAATTACAAACACTTAAGCACCCCAGTCAGATCCCGGGGGCCGGGCCGGTGTGGGCGGGGAATGGCAGTAATGATGATTCCAAGCGCCTATCCTCGTCTTCTTTTCACCCTCCCACTTCCGAGTCCATCGAGCGCAAAGGGCACTTAGGGTTTTGTGGAAATGATGAGACATAAATAGCAGCAACGATGGCGTAAATTCAATGGTTCTTCACGAGGTTCACGAGGTGGGCGGGAGCCGGGGGTGGGCGTAAGTAAGACCGGTATGTGTAATCCCATTGATTCCACCAACCCACCCTCGTGCCCGTTCCCTTCTACCCCAACGCAACCCTTGTGGAGTTACAGTCAGCTCGGCAATAATTCGTCAAAAACGCACACGAAAGGCACCGGCGTGGAAATAATCCAATTTCAATTTACGTTTCACCCTTAACCCTGAACCCGCCTCCGCACCAACCCCTCCCCTCTCCCACCTACCATCACGACGGTGCCTTTGCAAATGATCGTGCACCTGCGCTTGCATGGCGTGATACATAATTCAGTGCGAATTTTATTTACTTTCACCTTCACTTTGATCCTTTGCTACCCCGGAGTTTTCGACGAACGGCGAACCTCGCATGCGTTCCACTTTTTGTCTCTGTTTATTTTTCCCCGCTTTCGCTTGCAGTCGGTAAGGAAATGTGTGTGTGTGTGTGTGTGTGCTGCAGGTAATATTTCTCCTTCAATTTGCACCACTGTGCGTCAACATCCAAGCGAAACGAGGCAGAAAAAGTCGCAAGGGCTGCGATTCCCAACCGAGTGCCGGGTTTCCCCCCCCCCCCCACCCCCCCCGCTTTGGGTGGAAGTCAGCTTTATTTGTTTGGTTTTTTGGCTCCCGCCCCCACCCCTCCCGCACCTGTCTTTTCCATCCTCTTTATTGAATGTCGCTTACCGAAAGGAAGATGGGAAAGGAAACTGCTGTTAAACGTGTGTTTCATGGTACGCTGCAAATCATTTTCAGCATTTTCTAACCACCCTCCTCACCCTACTGAACACCCTTTTCCTCCCCTCCCTCTTCGCCAAGCGTTGGAGTAGGGATTGCGTCAAGAATCCGTTGCTCCGACGTAAGATGAATCCAGCGGAAAAATAAAAGTATAAAAAAAAACCCAACAACCTAGCAACGATGAGGGAAAAATATCCAGCCAAAGTTTTTTTCCCCACAAAACACTCTCCTTCCTCGCAGCACACCCTCCCCTTTACCACAGGAGGCTCTTTCCTAGACGTTGGCATGCAGCGGGCGGGAAAATCTTCAAAACCTCCTCCCTCCCTCCGCACGGTGCAATATTGTGCCGACCGGGGTTTTTCCTTAACCCGCCCGTAAACCGGCCCGATAAACTAGCGCGCTTATTGTCGCCCCCCCCGCCCCCCCCCCCAGTAATCCCCGGGCGCTTTTGGCGCGTTATCCCTCTTTTACGGGCCTCAGAGATTGTTCCCTGCCGTAGCTTTTATCGCCTGCGGGGGTGAGAAAGGGGCGGAGGAGTTATTTACCTGGATTTAGATGCGGAATAGTGTGCCTTGTTGTTTTGTTTTTGTCGATTTGGTATCGCTTTGTGGGCTTCTAACTTCAACACTGCCGGGGAAAGCTTTTCCTTTAAATACCGTATAAAAATCCACCGATTTTGTAGTGTTAACATTTAATTTATACCACCTTTGCATCGAAGGTATCCTCACAGCACAACAGAAAACCCCTCCATTCTTCTTCGGCCCTCCGGTCGGCATCGCTGTTGTTTCATCTCCACACAAGGACCGCTCTGCCATCGCCTTCCAAGCGGAAAAGCGCTCGTTATCGTACAACCAGACGCCGGTTGCAGCCATTCAATTGACCGTAAAAACGCAAGAGGATTACATTTGTAAATGCAATCGGTGCATCGTACCGAGGATGGAACCGTCGTGTTTGTTGCAATGGTGTTTTGTTTACTTGGCGTTTCTTTTCGTGGTATTTTATATTAGTCGACAGAGTTACTTCGAAATCGTTCACATGTTTCTTTCCTTTCTCAATTCTATATTTTTGTATCGGGGGTTGCTTACTTTTGCTTTGATTGTTTGCAAAACAATTCCCAACTGATATTTGTTATATTGCTCTATAAATTGATCTTTCGATCTCTTTATTTTAAAATGTGATTCAAATTTTCCTCAAATGTTTCATATCAAAAAAGTGTTTTACATTTAAGTCGCTATGTTTTAGCTGTACTATAAAAATGAAATGGACAAAAAATACACTATTTGTTGAAATTTAAATTTACGTATGACTTTAGTTCTTAAACCAAGGCGCTCGCTCAAGAAACGGCACTGTTGACAGGACCTTGCACAGACCTTGCTTTGTTCTTTTATTTTGAAGTAAGCTTTCTTCTTTGCTCACTTTATATCACATTTTCTCATGATTATATATCAAGATTTTGCGGTTAGCAATTGTTGATTTTGTCGCAGTATAAAGGGATAAGGAAAGGAAAGATGCACCCAACCGATTGCCCTCGCCTGTTTCGTCTTAAAGTACCATAGTGGGCTCGATGGAACATTGGTGAAGTATTCAGCCTCACTTCTCTCGTTCCATCACCATTTGTGTGCCGCATCGATATTATAAATTTTAAATAAGCCTCACTGCATATGCTCCTATTCTCTTGGCCTCGGGCAGAGGTTCCAATAACTCATTCGACTGCTTGCGTTCTGCCGATTTTGGCCCGTTCTTTTCCACCTTCTCAGTTTGGAGTGATATCTCCTTCCCACTGTAGTTTTTTTTTCCCATCGTCCGACACTTCTTCAAACATTCATTCGCCAATCCGCAACGACGGCCTGCTCGGTCGGTGCTTTGGTGTTTTTATTTGCCCACACTTCGTGGCCGATTCCTTTCCGATCTCTTTTCCGCTTCCGCTGCTTCGTTTCTCCATCTCCGAGATGCCCGAGAAAACTCTTCGGTGGTACAACAAAGCAAAACAAAAAATCAAATTCGTAAGAACAAACATAGAGAGCGGATTTATGGTAATGTTAGCCCGTTCTCATGATGCTGTAAATTGATGGCGTTCCGTTCGTTCGGTTTGGGTCCATCCCCCTTCGCTCTCTCTCTCCCTCCCTCCCTCCCTCTCTTCTCATGCCACTCGTTCTGAACCGCGAGAAGTTTATGTTGCGAACCCCACCGTAACGCCCTCCCCCTTCCCATCGTAATGTAATTCCACAAGGATCAATCACATCTCTTACGCCGACGATACTCGCCGTTCAAGGCTGCAAGGCAGCACGGTTACAAACTTGTGTACGGTGCAGTTGTGTGGGTTAGAGAAGGGAAGGGAGCACCGTCGCGCGCGGGTGGAGGAAACAATAAAGGAAGGATTTGTGTGGATGGAAAGATCAAAAGTTTTCTGACACTCGATCGAAAGTCAACCGGGAGCGACTTGACTTTATTACTTACTAATAAAATATACGATTTTATTTCCATTTTCCCTAGGACGTTAATGGCGACTGGGTGGGGGGGGAGGGGTTGGGGTGGGCCCCAAGAATGATGTCAACCCGGGCGAAAACCCGCCCGAGATGCGGCTGGTACGGAAGGCAGGCAGAGATATATAGCGAGTACGAAAAGTACGAAAACTGCTTCGCATCCAGTTTATATGGCCGGGCGTTTGCAGTTGATCCTTTGGATTTTCCTCTCCCTCTCCTCCCCCCCCCCGGCGCCACCTTTTGTCCTCCACCTCGCGCTTGTTATCGTCACGGCAGGATCGATTATTATTCACTTCGATAACGGCTCAGACGTTAGTCCCCGGGGTAATGGGCTTCCCGCGCACACCCGAAACAGTCAAAGTTTATTTTTGTTTCCCCCTCACCCCCTCCTCCGACGGGAGGTGGAAACTTCCAAGGCCGTCTCCACGCAGGGCGTAATTACGCACCGAGCCCGCCGAGGCCGTGGGCAGATTTGTTTCGCTCTTATTTTGTCCCGTTTTATTCGCTACCTTTTTACGAGCTGCAATATACTGAAAATAGTCTCCATTCCGCTATGTGTGTGAGGGCGGCTAAGGAACAAGGGTCCGTGACAATTGAACTCCAAAACGAGTGTGTGTATGAAAGAACTAAAACGGAAACATGTTCTGCACAGAAAGAAAAGAAAAGAACTATATTGGAAAACAAATGCAACACGCTGAAAACACGACAGAAATGCAAAGTTGAAGTAATTTGAAAGTTAATTAAATCATCACTCTATTCTGGAATAAACGACTAATAGTTCAACATAAGCTTAAGCATTAATTATCCATTCCAGTTGTTTCATGTTTCAGTTCGTCAATGAAAATTTGATTTGGTTTTCTAAACTCTTATCTTAGGAAGAAATTAGGCATCAACAATATGATGTAATATGTAATTTACTTTGCCACTGTTTGCATGTTGTTCAATATTTAACTTTAAAAAATTTCCATATTGACCTAAGCAATTTAGGCAAGTAAAAACATTTCCCTTACTATCCGAATCATGCTGTTCATTACTGCATCCAAGCCCTCAACCGAGGCGATATGATAATTTTCTATTGGAAAAAGCTCTGTTTAACACTTTGCTCATTTATATTTATTTCATTTTGTTACACATTTTGTAACAAAATCAAATCTATTGTGTTGTTAAGAGAGGATCTTGTTTATAATTTTTAAATAGCTATTATGTTATATTTTGATTTTTAATGGTCGCACAATACGTTTGAAATTGCTCTCCAGTGATTGAATCCTTTGGCGAATTTGAGAACATGAAAGCATGAATGAATTGGAGAAGCATGATGAATTTGCGAACATAAATAAATCTAATAAATGTAATAAATGTAATGTAATAAAGATTAGACCAAAACAAGGCAAAGGAAAAGATATTCTACTAAAGCCGTAAGGTGAACATTATCTATGAATAAAGGTGATACCCTACGAAACTCTAATTAGATAAAATATATTCAATCTCTCTCGTTATTCATGTCTCAATGTGAAAATATTAGTGGCAAATAATATCAGTCCGCTCATAAGGCTTATTAGACTTCCATTGAACCAGCAAGTTTCATCAGTCTATTATTGACTCGATAGTTTCTTCAGCACAGCTTTAGTTTTTTCTCCCCCAACCACACCATCACAACGTTGTCATCGATGGATGGGTTTATCGCCATTTGAGGTGAGGGGAATCGGGATGGAAACAAAAAAAAGAAAAATCACAAACAGTGGTTCCGCAAATTCATCAACTCAACTCATCTTCCAGCCGCAGCTGTCATACGCCAGATGAGCCAGGTTCGGGTTTGGGGGGCAAACCTTTGTAGTTTCAAGTGTTGGCGAGAGCGAGAGAGAAGGAACGAAAACGAGTGGGAGGCCGTAATGGTTGGCCTGAGGCAGTTCCAATCGGGTAGGAAGGCTGGCAGGCTGTAAATTTTAATATAAAAGTTAACACATGATTGATCACCCGAACCTTTGCTTGAAATCGGGCACACGGCAAGGGGAGTATGCGTCTGTGCAGATAAACAAACATTCATCGAAGCGTTCGATGGGGGTGGGGGGGTGTAGGGGGAGGCATCCTATCCTCGGGATGTAATATGGCGTTCGGCATCGAAGTGTGCTACGGTTTCGATATCAATTTCTGTAAATCCAGCCCACTTGCAGCATCCGGTCCGATAGTAGGCGGATCAGGGCCTGCTCGAATACAGGCGTCGGGTTTCCGTTTCAACCATTCCGGCGTGTGTGTGTGTGTGTGATCAATAGACCCGGAATAGAGATGAACTTTTGTTTTCCCATTTTCTTGGGCATTTGTTTTGCGTTGTTTTGCTTTCCCTCACGTATTTCCTTTTTTGTTCTTCTCTACTTTCACCCCCAAAGTGCTAAGCCGAGCCTACTCGTTGGCCTACCGCAAGGCGCCCAAAGTACGGGCCTCGAGTCGAGTGCTCGTCAGCAGCCTTCCATTACCGAGAGGCCGAAATGAAACCCCCCCCCCCTCCCCCCCTGGGAAACTTTATCCATCGGAAACTGAGCGCTCCGAAACAAAAGAAAGGAGAAAGAAAAAAAACACACACACACACACACACACCGAGTCGCACACACAAAATATTCCTGATGAGACTCTTGCTTAGATACCTATCCCGTGCGGCTGATGTTCGCACAGTGCGCCAGCAGTCGGATGTCGCTGTGGACAATAATGTTGATGGTAGAAGCTGAAAAATTTAAATCAACCAATGGACATATGTTCCGATTTTTAACCCTGGAATCCTTGTAAAAGTTGGAGTAACCAATAAATCCCGGAGGAGAAATTGATTATTATTCAGAAAAACTTCATCCTTTAGTTTCTGTTTCACTGAAGACGTGATTTTGATTTTCTGTAATAAAACAAACTGAGAACTTTAGGGTTGTATCTGTCAATTTTACCGTATATCTTCTGTCATAATTTTAGTTGGTTCTAGTTTGATGCAGTGAATTAATTCACGTAAGTTATTAATTTTCATTTACTCGTTTTCCCTTTTCAACCCCGCAATCTATGCAAAAGTTGGAGTAACCACAAAACCCGGTAGAGAAAATGATTACTATTCAGAGAAATGGTGCTTTACTCTTCAGTTTCTGTTTCAACGAAAGCGAATAGATCGTTTAATTGAAATAAAAAAAAAAGTGAATTTAGGGTATTTCTTCTGTCATAACCTTAGTTGTTGATAGTTTCATACATTTACTTCACAGGCAGTCGCTTGCCGTGAATTAATTCACGTAAATTATTAATTTTCATTCACTCGTTTTCCATTTTTAACCCCGGAATCTATGTGAAAGTTGGAGTACCTTTAAAAACCCGGTGGAGAAATTGGTGACTATTCAGAGAAACAGTGCTTCATCCTTCAGTTTTTGAATTTTCTAAATAAAAAAATAGTGAATTTAGGGTTGTATCTAGTAATATTATTGTATTTCTTTTGTCATTATCTTAGTTGGTGCTGGTTTCATACATTTGCTTCACAGGCAGTCGCTTGCCGTGAATTATTAATTTTCATTCAATCGTTTTCCATTTTTAACCCCGGAATCTATGTGAAAGTTGGAGTACTTAATGAAACCCGGTAAAGGAATTGGTTATTATTCAGAGAAACAGTGTTTCATTCTTCAGTTTCTGTGTATTATGATTTTCTAAATAATACGAACTGCGCATTTAGGGTTGTATGTATCAATATTTTTGTACATCTCTTCTGTTATAATCTTACTTTGTCCCAGCGTTATATATTTACTTCAAGTGCAGGCAGTCGCTTGCCGTGAATTAATTCACAGAGGTCGGCCATTTTCCAGAGAAATCGCATTTTCGTCGAATTCGAAACGGTAGGCCGCACCGTGCGCCACCATTTTCCGTGCCGGCGCAGTACGGGACATTAGGAAAATAGACACGCCGAATGGTTGACGGAGTCGGGGGCCGCGGGGAACGGAGGCGGCGGGGGGTGTGGATGATGAAAGGGATCTTCTTACGGTGCAATCTTGGCCGAAGTGAACGAGGAGAAATATGATAGTTTGATTGGAGTTGCACCGAAAGGCAGCTGGCAATATAAATTTGAGTACGCAAAATGCTTTGATACGGTGTTGGCTAGTGCGGGGGGGGGGGGGGGAGGGAAGGTGGAGTAGGAGTGAGGCATCGAAATGGCTGGCAGATGGGCTGAAAATCGAAACCCCGATCCCCCGGCCGGATCGGAGGCATTATTTGTGCCATTTTCCCCTCCGCCAATGAACCGACAGTTGCAGCTCCGTCTTGAAGCTGTTCGCTCCACTCGAATGAAGAAATGAACCCAGTGGCTGCCAGTGCTCGAGTGTCTGCCTAGCCGGTGCCTATTGTTTTTCCGCTTGGGATTCGTACATCCCCCCTCGTTGCTACTTCCTTCAGAACCCTCGTTGGTTCGATTTTCGTTCGGTTCAACTAGCAAACTCGGAATCGCAGAAGCAGATGCGCCTGGAACCGGAGAGCTGGTCGACCGGGGCACACTCGTTTTGCAGCTCCGGTTGTACTCGCAGACGGGCGTGTCTATTGTTTCGATTGTTTTTGATCTCTCGAAATAGACTCGAAACCGTTTCCAACTCACAGTGGTCCGAATCCCGTACCCGGGTGGAGGAAAAAAGTACGCGAGATGGAAACGGAGGCCCACACAGCAGCAGCGGGCTGGAGTCGAAACGAAACCCCACCGCCGTTTACAACCCAGCGTCAAGGTGCCGTCGGTTCGATGCGGTGTTTCGAATTAATCCCATTTACCATCTGCCTTCTGCTGGGTTCTCGATCGCATTCCGAAAGCGAAGCGGAATAAAATCAAAAGTATACTGGATGAAGGGTACACCTTCCCTCCCGCCCTCCCCGGTTCGCCAAACCTTTCCCGTGTGGTTCCACCTCTAACCAGCCAGCGAGTGCAATTGTGCTTTCTTTGCAGAAAATTTTGCGCCTTTCCAATTTGCTCTCACTCCTTTTCTGCTCCTCGAAACGTCGGTGAATATCCTCAAGTCCCAGAAGTGCACGGTGCGGTTCTCCCCACGTTCGATCGGTGGGGGGGCCCTCAACGGGTGACCAACGTCCGTTTCCCTCGTGCCCTTTCCATCCGATGTTTGTGGTTCAGTTCGGGAACGAACCACAACATGTCGGTCGGAGCTACCTGAACCGTTTCCTTTCGCTCGTCTTCAGCTATTGTTGTGTCGTCCAGTTCCAGGGTCGTTATTTTTCTTTACATCCCATCGTTGGGGAGCTTCGGAATCCGCACCAAAAATCCCCCCCCTTCGTGCTTGACTTCTCACCTCCCCGAGCTCGATGCGGAGCTTTGGTTGTTTCTATAATAAGTGAAAGCAGCGTCGGGCTTGTACTTTACTGATTGAGCGCACATAACCTGAAATTTCCAATCGTCTGCCCGGCTCCGGTCGAATCAATTACCGACAGCACGCCCTTTGCTGCAAGTATGCCCAGCGTCACTAGCGACCGGCCGCACAGTGGGCACCGGGACCATTGCACCGATCGTGGATGTTATTTTATTTATTTATTGTTCATTAAAGTTATCTGGCCAAGTTGGCCTACAAAACCGGATCTTTACACTTACAAAAAGCTTGCCCTAAGTTCATTACATTAATCGTGGCCAACGGTGATACCTTAGAGGAGATAGATTTCTCGAGAGAGTGCGTACATCGTAAGTCCAATGGGTCTTTTAAATCAATATAGGTCCTTTTTAGTTGCACGAGCGGATTGTGATCTCCAAATACGGTTCCTCGGAATCAAATTTCAAACAAGGCTCTCGGGGCCTAAGGTTCCTCAAAATCTTTTACAACACGGAGAACCAAACCTGACGTTCAAACAGCTTTGGCAACGATTGCATCTGTAAAAGCTGTCTTAAATTAAGCTTGCGGTCTAAATGAACACCTAGGTCACATACTAAATCGCTGTGTATATAAGATAAAATTCCATAATCGTGAGAACCTACCAAAAAGGAGTGTTTTCTACTACTACTGATTCTAAGAAATTGGGGAATTAGAAATGATTTGTTTTTCGACTCGATTATGGAATAATCCCTTACTTCACATACGTTTGGTTTGGGATGGACCAGAGTAAAATGTTTTACAAATATCATCGTGTCCATGTGACGTTTCTAAAAGGAAGTAATTTCAACAGTGACGGAGCTTTGTTTTGACGATGTGTTTTTGTTACCAATTTGGTAAACAAATTCCTACACTTGTCAATAACTGCGGAAATACACATTCGGGCACTTCTGAGGGCATTTTTCTAAGCAGCGACTTTTATCCTTTGAATGTGACCCCCCAGTGGCCACTGTGCACCGGTGAGGCCGGCATCAATTGAACGTCCTCGAGTGGCCTGACCACGTAAAGCCGGTCTCGAACGATGGCATGCTGGAAAGCCACGAAAGCTGGATTTGTTGGCTTTTCTTAAGAGCTAACAATACACATTCATACACACACGGTACGTTTCGACCGATTGCCCAAGTTAAGAAGAAGTGCATTAACTTGAAGCGGTGGCCACTTGGCCGGCCGGGGTCCGTGCGCATCCGCATGCGGTTTCCATTACACATTCGGAGCATAATAGACTTTTTCTCATTGTTTGCAGCCTGCAAGGGTTTGTTTAGCCTTCTTTTTTTTCTTCATTTTTTTTGTTGAACCATCTTTTTTGCTGAACCAATCCTTTCCTATTAGTATCCTCGGGAGGCCTCTTGGCTATCCTACGGGCCCATTGTTGTGCCACTCTCACATCGTTAGATTATCTCTTACGTAATGCGCAACGGTTGCATGTTTCGGAGTTCGCTTCGAAGCGAGATTGTTTCCAATCACAATGGTCGAGGGTTTTGAATATATGTTTCCCTTCGATGCAAAAGGAGGGATTTAGCCAAGCCAATCGAAAAAGGGGCTTTGGGAAATATTTGTTGAAATGGATAGCCTCTTTGCGGTAGTTTTAAAACGCCTATCAAATTACTTTGACATTTTGTCTTGGCATCTCTTAAATTAGCTCTCTTAACACGTTGACTGCCATGTCACCACAGTTCTAAAATGGTTTTGACCCATAAATAAATAAAAATGCAACATAAAAATTAAAGTTATATTTTATATCAATTTTTTGGGAAGCTAAGTTTTTGCTTAGCCTTCAAAAATCGTTGGTTTAATAAATATTATGAACAAATTATATTAAAAAAGATTGTTCTAAAAATGTGTTCTAAAAACGCTTGGCAGTTAACGTGTTAACACGTTGACTTAGTTAGTACAATCTTATTTCACACTGATGAAAATGTTTCAAATGAAAATGCAACATAAAAATTGTAGTAATATTTTATGTTAATTCTTTGAGAAGCTAGGTTTTTGCTTACCCTTCAAAAATCGTTGGTTTTATAAATGTTTTAAGCAAATTTTATTAAAAAAGATCGTTCTAAAAAAGTGTGCTCAAAACGCTTGGCAGCCAACGTGTTAAAAAAGGTTGTACTAAGAAAGTCTGCTGAAAATCCTTGGCAGTAAACGTGTTAACACGTTCCGTACCGCGTCACCCAAATAAGGGTGACAGCAGTTCTAGTTCTAAAAATTGTTTGACCCATAAATAAATGAAAATGCAATATAAAAATTATTGTAATATTTTATACAAATATTTTGGGAAGCTAAGTTTTTGCTTGCCCTTCGAAAACAATCGGTTTAACAAATATTATAAACAAATTGTATTTAGAAAAATTGTACTAAAAATTGTGCTAAAACGCTTGGTACGCAACGTGTTAAACTAATTAGGCTTTTTATAAGCGTTACGTGAGTAAGAGGATTTGAAAATAAATACCATATGATTATAATGAACCTAGTTTTCCATCGTAAAGCAAACAGTGAAGTGTTCTTTTCGAAAACTTTGATCCACCAATGAACGTAGCTCCTTTTACCAGAATATTGTATGTCATCAGAAAAACGGTCAACGGGAAAAGCGACACAAAAAACCCGCAGCAGAATGGAAAATCGCATCGCCACGAGAGACGGGGACTGACCGTATGTCGAAAGGCAGCAATCAGGTGTGAACTTACCGCCACTGGGGACGTGGCCGGCCATCGCCGCCCGGCTGTTGCCGCCGAAGCCGAACAGCGACGACCGGTGGCTGCGCAGCGCTATCACAGCCTTCGCGTCCCGCCCCGGAAGCGGCACGGCGTCCAGCGTCGCGGTGCATTTGATATGGATCACGTTGTCCAGCTCGCGCTGCACCAGCCTATCTACAGGGACGCGCATCTCCAGGGTCCGGTAGCGCAGGACGAACCCGTCGCTCTCGAGCGTCGTCTCCTGCTGCTGCTGGAGGTACTCCATCGGGACCTGGCGAGGGGGTGCGGGTGATGAAACCGAAAAGGAAAATGGAAAAGTGGGGACGGAGAAAGAAGAAAAAAAACAACCATACGATACAGTCAGCTCACGTTATTACTACGTTGCTACCACCGAACATCGTTGGTGTCCACGGTGGATTTTGCGGTTTTCTGCCAATCGCACGCTTCACCAAATCAATTCCCCCTCCCTCCCTCATAACTCTCCAGGTAGGAGGAGGGGGGGAAGGGAAAAACCCGCAACCATCAGCAGCAACGGTGGAGACAAATAGGTAAAAACCCAACGGCTTACGGACTCGATTTGTGGTTGGTGCAACATAAAACAACAAGCAGTAGAGAATCGAACACTACTCCACACACTGCTGACCTTTAAGGGATAGCAATCGGTACCGGGTCGGTGTTTAGTAACAGTGAGCCCGGATTATCCAATGTTACAGAAGTAAACAAAACAATATACATCAAAACAACATGTGCAAGTTTTATTTGCAAATTTACTCTAGTTTTAAAATTTACTTAACAGTTTGCAAATTTACTGAACATCGAATTATACTTTGTAGTATAACTCTTCTGTAGTATTAACCACTATCCTCAGATGCTAATTACTATGCATCAGAAGGTAATAAAATGTACATTTCTCTTCAAGTTTTTAGTTTGGTAACGAAATACACCGTTTTCGAGACCAGGTAACCTTTGCCTATTCAGCTGCATCTATTACACTGTTCAACCGTAAGTAAACAATTGACATGCATCTAAATTGCTAATACCTATCTGGGCATGGTTCAAACGTAACTAAACATTTGATACTCTCGATGTCAGCGCACGTCAGCTGCTGAGCACAAAGAGCTTGTTTTAATATTTCATTTAAGTGATTTACGAATATTACAGAATATCATAAGATACGGCCTGACGAAAATAAAGAAGAAATGTCGTCCCGAAATAAAAAAAAAATAAAAACAACTTATTTTGTCCATTTTTATTGGAGTGTTCTTTGCAAATGAAGTCAACCCTATATCATGTAAACGCAACAACTTCGAGGTGTCAAATGTTTATTAATATATTCATTTAACACGGTCCGTACCGCGTCACCCAAATATGGGTGACAGCAGTTTTAGTACAAATAAGTTTTTGACCCATAAATAAATGTAAATGCAACATAAAAATTATTGCAATATTTTATATAAATTTTTGGGAAGCTATGTTTTTGCTTGGCCTTCGAAAACAATCGGTTTAACAAATATTATGAACAAATTGTAATTTGAAAAATTGTACTAAAAATTGTGCTAAAACACTTGGTACGGAACGTGTTAAGCGTTTGAACTAACCTTAGATTGAACGTCAAATGTTTACTTACGGTTGTACAGTGTACGGATACAGCTGAACAATGTTTATCTTGGCTCGAAAATGGTGTTAGTAATGTAATCGTTTAAAAAGCGTTAATAAAAAGTTCTATTTCTTTCCATTCGAATGAATGAATGATAAAAAGAACGACGACTTCTGTTGAAGAAAAACCCAATCTCCCATACACGGTGTGTTTCGCTTTGATCTGTCAAAACTTTACGCCACCTTCGAGGAAAACTATTTTAAGTAAAGAAGTTAGGTCGAAACTCCAGGAACGTCACGGGCTCGTTGATTTGGCTCGCGTGAAAGTTTTCCGATTCCATTCGCTAATCGATGGATGTCCTCTGGCAATCGAACGCGGCGAAAGTATTCGACACCGGCTACAACAATGTTATGGCGAGCGATGATCGTTCCGCTTGACATCGGAATGGCCTTCTGGCCCCTTTGGTGGAGGAGGGACTATTCCCAAGTGGAATTCGACCCCCGGTCGCCTCGGGTGTGTGTGGCTGCTAATTGTGAACGCTTCGTGGGCTTACCGTGCGCCCGTTGATGGCCCAGCTGAGGCGCGTGACGAGACTGGAGCGGTCCGAGGTGCAGTTGGCCGCGATGTGCTCGTTCGGCAGGTAGCTGGCGCTCAGCCCGCTGATGGTGGGATCCTCCTGCGGCAGCGCCTCGACCGTCATATGGCGCGTCCCGTTCGCCAGCTTGAACTCGGGCGCATCGCCCGATATTTCGCACCGGTACTCGCCGCTCGACCGCCGCTGCAGCTCCGTCAGCCGGATCGAGCAGAGGTACTGGTTGCAGATGGTCGGCCGGTCCATGGCGATGACGATGCCCTCGACCGGGTACGTGACGACCTTCGGGAACAGCATCGGCGCGTACCTGCGGGTGGAGCGAAGCGGACGAAACGCAATGAACATACGCACCACCTCCAACACTATGACCTATGCGATGGACATGGCGAGGTGAAAACCGAACGCATCTGTTTCTCTAACTACTAACGAGTTCAATCGTGTGCAAGCTCCTTTCGGAGAAGGTCTTGGTTATGGCGGGTGTATTTGTAGTCCTGATACTGCGTCGATATTCATATTGCTCTCTCTTCTATTATCTCTTTTCTTTGGTTTTTAATAATTCCAGTTAGCATGTTTGTATCGGAACTATTCATAAAATGTTAAGAACAAGCCTGGATTGTATTAATTTTTATTTCTTTAACGACTCATTTGGATCTCAATTCCAGTCGTTTTTGATTATTTTAATTGTTGTATACACCACGAAGAGCATTATACACTTGTTTATTACATCTAATCCATACGGATTTCACTCGACATGTTGTAAACTTGTCTAAATCAAATTAGATTCAGTAGATACATGATTACCTTGATTTGATTATCAACCAAAAGTGTAACATCGTTTAGTTTGTATTGTATAAAGTCGTTGAAGAAATTTTTTTACTTTGAAAAACAATTTTTTCCAATTGAAACTGTATTTTCCCATTTTCTGGGTCATCAATGTTTGATTTTGTGATGAATGCTTCCAAGAAATAAATATTTTGTTGTTATTCAAGATAGTTGAGGTGTTTCACAACTTTATAGCCTTTTCATGTTTCATTTTTAGATTTTAGTGCCCTCAATGTTCCTGAGAGACACCCTGTTTTTATTTACTTGTTCGCCTCAGTTAGTTTAGAATAGTTTTGAATAGCTAACAACTAGGAGTGAAACTTCATCAAATTCCAACAAAGTGAAATTCTGCTTTTAAATTCGTACTCCCTCCACTCGACATCGGTGTACACTTTGGAACTTTGAATAAAACATTGCTTGGGAAACCTGTTTACTTGGACGGAAACCCAAATGGAGCTTGGCTTTTTTTCTGTTTGCTCTCTCTCTTTCTCTGGGCCCATAGTGGGACCACCTTTCAACCAAAGTTACTCCTTTCCAAAGGGATCAATCCTCGGACCGGGAGCTTTGAATGTGTTGGAAAAATGGAGTGGAGCGATGGCCGCCCAGCAAGTGCAAAACAGTATGATTCGATCAGATTTGTTACCGTTAGCGCTCATTATCGGGCGGGGCTCGGGCGTGGTTGAGACGCGGGCAATAAATGTAATGGATATTTGGGGCCTCGAAACCCCTGCCGAATGGCAGCTGGCCTTCGGTTCGGTCGATGGATGTTTTCCGTAGCCCCCTTTCAACATCGGTCGGGTTCCGCCAGCAAGCTGGGATGGAGCTAGGGAAAGGTGCGCAAATTATCGCACCGTCCTCACACGGGTTCGGTTGCAACCTGACGTTCATTTCGATGTTCCATCTACCGCCGGCTTTCCACAAATTGATACTTTTCCACCAGACCCACGTGGCGTTCAGGTGGTCCACGGGGTTTTTTCTTTTTTTTTTTTTTTGAAGGTTTAACATAGTCAGCATGGCTGGGGTCGGCTGACGACGTTCGAGTGAACGTCCGGGTTTTACCTCGCCCGTACTCGTTGATTGCAACGGCGGGAAGGTGGAGGCGTCCCCTGGTACCTACCTGTAAAACTCCTGAGTGCCCTTGTACCATTTGACGGAGTTTAATTGGTGTGCGCCCAGATCGTAGCTGCAGGACAGCGTTACCGTATCTCGATAGTCGACCACCTCCGGGACGTTCATGTTCGTCAGGCGCAGCGCGAGTGTTCGGTGCCATTCTGCAAAACGAGAACAGGGAGAGAGATAGAGAGAGAGTGAGAGAAGGAAAAAGAGATTGACTAAGCGCAGAACTTCCTCATTCCGGTGTAGATGAACGTTTATTTTTGTGCGCCCGTGGGACGATTTCGGTCCGGAAAATCAGTTCAAATAAGGGCATGGGTGTATGAAAAAGGGATAGTTCAACGGGGGGAAGTCGTCGAGGGATTTGTTTGCATGGAGAAAGGGAAGGAGGGGCGGGTTAGCAAATGAAAGTCAAACATTTGCATCACGAATGCAAATGTCCAACGTAATATCGAACACGGGCGTTCTGCTTTTTTTTAACCCCACCCGGTTCCGGGGGGAGGATCCGGTTTTCCACGCAGCGAAAGTTCGGTGAGTGGGGGGAGGGGATGGTCGCTGAACAAACGGTTGCAACTGTTTATGCATTGTGCTGAGTTATCATGAGCTCCGGTTGCGAATGATCACTGCAAATAGTGCACATTGTTGCATCCACTCTGGAGGCAATTACCGAACGAAGGCGGAGGAAAAAGGAAAAACAACCTGGCGTTGTAGGGTGTACGCTGTACGGTACCATTGCCAATTTCATTATTTTCCCGCCATTGTTCTTTTTATTTTCGGTTCGGTACACCGCTGGAAACGCCACGGCGAAACGAAACGGCAAACGAGGGGTTTTTCCAGCTGACATGAACGCTCCCCGATGGCTGCGTTTCGCTTTTCCCGAACCCGCCTGCGCCCGGGAAACCTATTACAAATGACAAATCATATCGTTCCGCGGCAAATGTGAGCCTTTCGGTTCTTTGTTTGCTTGGCAAGTGTATTGATGCAGGCATATTTTACCCTCCGTTCGAATGTTGTCGAATTGGAGCGCACAATTTGAGGCTTGTTGTTTGGAACGAAAAAAAAACAATGAGCTTTGTTTAGTCAGCTGCAGCTTTTAATATACGGTTTGGCATCTATTTTACTAGCGTTTTACACACTTTCATGCACGTTATGTTTGTTGAAAATTCAAACAACCTCCGATTTTCGGTGCTTTATTAAAACGGTAAGAACCGAGAACGTTTCTTCGGTCGCTTTTGATTACTTTCAAAACAAACAAAAAAACTCTGTATTTAATTATATTGCTCTGTAATTGTATATTGCTCTCAAACAAACAGAGTATTCATCACATTTTCGTGTAATTGCCGATGTTGCAGGAATGCATGACCTTTTTTAAAGTGCTGTCACATATAAAAACATGGTGAGATTTTTAATTTTTCGTTTGTCAAACTTCAAAGAAAATTGTCGTGTTGCAACATTGCTTATTGAACAGTGTTTATCCGTCATTTTTCTTATGATAGAACTTCGTTTCAATATATTTTCCAAGATCAGTGAAAAAATATATCGAAACATACCATGGAAACATCCAAAAAAGGTGGGAATGTATTTGACAGTTGGTTTGAATTTTGTTTACCTTTCATAAGCTGTTTGCAGTGATGTGTAAAACTGAAAGTTCAGTCATATCACTAACTGAACAGGTAATCGAGGTTGTTTTGGGTGGAAGGTCACTCGTGAGAAAGGCCAGAATCTGTTTCGATTACTCGATTGATTATTTTACGACATCTTTCGCGAAACCATGAAACAATGTGATCCAGATGTTTGTAATAATTTTTCTCTTCTTTTTACTGATCTAGATATTTACATTTGTTGTTCTTTTGTTTCGATTTCTTTTAAGGTACAAAAGACATTTTATGTTAAGTGTTGTTGCTAAAATGTTTCTACTCACGTAGTACTAAATAAAAATTGCTGGAAAACAGTGATGACATAAAGGAGCGGAGTGGCTTTAGGCGGAAAAACGAGCAACTTACAATCTTGGAACATGTAAAACATTTCTCTGCCATAACGCGGTGCGTTTTAGAAAGATAGGAAAGGCTTATCGGTTTATTTGATGTCCAGCAAATCTCCCTCAACCGACTCCGCTCGTGTACCGCAAGGATGAAAAACAAAAAAAAACAATTTCCAATCGATCCCAGCGTCATCCATTTACGACCGTGTTTGCATGTTTTCCCACATGCTTTTCCCCTCCCCTCCCCCCCCCTGGTGCCACAGGTCAACACCGCAGGCACGAATGTCGATACAAATGTAGGGAATAAAAGACTAACCCCTCCTGTCCACACATCCATTGGAGCCCCCCCCCCCCCCCCTTTTGGGACCGATTCAAATTACGTACGGTCACCGCAAAGCGGCACACAGAGGTAAATAAAAAAAAAGCGCGGAAGTGGAGAAAAAAAAACTAAACTTTGATGAAAACCCGGTGCGAAACAAGCAAAGCGAAAGGCAACGAACGTCGAACGATGCTGGTAGTGATAACTTTTCTGAATTAAGCTGATTAGATAGACGAGAGGGTAAAAGGGTGTTTTTGATCAACCCCTAAAGGAAGGGAGGGGGGGGGGGGGGGGTGGCAAGAGTGCTGTTTTCCACTTCGTTGTAGTGAACCGATTTTCACTCTTCCCATTTTTTTTTTTATCATCCGTTTCACCGGTATTTTCCGTGCCGTCCATCGATTAGATCGACTGATCTTCATGAAACAACGTGTGCAGCATGTGCAATGCACATTCGATATTCCGTTCACCCTGTTTTTTTTATGCGTTTGTGTGTGTGTGTGAGCGTGACTGATAAAGCGCTTTTAAGTTTCGCCGTGCGACTTCTCCTTGTCCGACGTGCAGAAAACAAAGCGGTCAAAGAGAGGACGAGTGGCAGCATCATCGAACCCCCCCCCCCCCCGCCCTCCACCTCATCGGAGCAACGCGTGGCGCGCCGGAAAGGCCAAACATGTCCGTTTCCGGTTCAGAACACGCAATCAATATTGCGAATCGTGATTGGTTTGTATGTGTGCGCTAGTGAATGCGTACGAAGGGTGGACGGGAGACGAAAAGAAGCGAGAGACAATAAACCCCTACCCCCCCCCCCCCCCCCCCCACGTGCTATTGATTGGGAAAAGAGTCATCAAAAGGTAAATAAAAATGTGACGTCAACCGGCCCCGAGTGAACTTCAAACGTGCTGAAAGCAAAAGCAAAAGGAAAAAAAAACCTGCTTTGCCGTACGAAGCGGAGTGTTTCGCTTTCCCTCTCTCTCTATCTCGTTGCAAAAATCATCACCAAATGAATGGATAATAATGACAAAAGGCCATGGCGTTGGTGCTGATGTTGGTCTGGCGATGATGGCTGTAAGTATGATGTTGATGAAAAGCGAAAAGTTAAAAGCAAAAACAAGGCGCAACCTCAAAGGTAACGCCCGGTTCGTGTTCACCCCTCCGCTTGTCCGTCAAGCAGCATGGTGTGCTGGCGGGCGAAGCCCTTTCCAGGAGACCGACGGGTGATGAAACGAGGGGGAAACGCGAGGGGACAGTGTAATAAAAAGATTACGACTGGAATGTGAATGTTCGTGTTCATAATCCTTTAATTCGCTCTGACGGCTCTAACGACCTCAATGATGGGGTGAGTGTGTGTGTTTGTTTGTGTGTGTGTGTGTGTGTGTGTGGTCCATATGACTTGCCGTTGCGTGTGGACGAGAGGTTGTCCCATTCGTGACATCGCATCCCACCATCGTTGGTTGATGATTTAAATGCGGATGAAGCACCAGGCGTCTCCATCGGAATCGAGGTGGCGATCTGCAGGCGGCGGGAAAACTTTTTCTACATGCTTCCACTGAATTTTCCTCCAACAGGATGTCCGATGAAGTGTGCACTCATTTAAAATGGATCTCTTTTCCAATCGAAAAAAGAAAAACAGGACACTTTGAGGGCGAACAAAACTTCTTTTGTGCTTTCATATTTGGTTTGATACGATGCTATAACGCTGTATAAGAACATTTCAGCATTAACGTACAAATATTGGTATTTGAAAGAAGTGTTTTTGTTTTAAAACAGAGTTTATAATGAATGTAAAATAGTTTCACTGGTGTTATTACTAATAGTTATTAAAATGTCATTCATCGTTGAATATATTTAACACTGGAATCCATACAGCGGTCATATTGACCGTAACGCAATTTTCGATTGATTGCAACTATCTTTAAAATATGAAATAAGTTTTTAAATGTGACGCAATGTATAAGCGTTTGAGCGCACATTTTTTTCTGAATTTATGTATAAGAATGTTGAATTATTTTTAAATTTATGAAGAAAGAATGTTGAAACGGATTAAAGTTCGGTTCAAAGGGCGATAAAATGGTACATAAAAGCGAAAGGATAAAGTGGTACATAAAACAATTAAAAACGCGAAAAGGCAAAAAACAAGTAGACTAAAAAGTAACCGTTTGCGGATTTCAAAAAATTTCAAAACATACTTGCAATCGTTCAAAACTGTTCAATAGAGCGGTAAAAAAACATTCGGACACGTTAAAAACGTTAAACATTGAAATTGCCAACAGTTTAGGAGCAAACCATACCTACTATTCTCTAAACAACAAACCATACAGTGTGTTAATTATTGCAACATCTTATTTGTTGTTGGGGGGGAAATTCTATTAAGTCAAAGCCGTTAGGGCATCAACATTTAGTTCTTTATTAAATGTATAAAAATGTGTAACAGCACAGTTAAAATACGAGTGATTTTTAAAAAAAACACTCCTTCTAGGTTTTATTAAAATCAAACATGTTTTGATAATCATTTGAGCAGTCAAATTGATTCCCTTGAAATCCTTCGACAGAAGACTAAAACTTTGCATTCCCGCTAGTGGTTGTTGTTCGGTAAACATTTATTCTGCATTGGTTACGTTTGTTATAGTGCTGCGAAGTGCGGTTAGGGAGGAAAATGTAACATATTCAAGGGTTGCATTGAAATTAGCGCGTGGACTAGCAATTTATTCGGTTAATGCTGTTTGCTCATTTCATCCGCGTGCTCGTGCAGTTTGCGAGCTCGATTGTTTTTCCGAGCTGTAACGGTAGCGCGGGGCAAAGAACTAAAAACTGCACGACGGTTGCGAGAGGACAAGGGATATAATAGCACCGGGGAGGCAAGGTTCTACACATTGTACGGGCGCTTTTAAAGACAAATAAACAACCGCATAAAATCGATGCTGGGCACACGGGGGAGCTGAGCGCTACCGTGTCTCGCTCGGTGCGATTTCGGTTACTGTGCGAATAACGTTTCCACAATACACACACACGTAGACACACATACCGAGTGGAGCACATTTGGATTGTCAGCGACGGGATGGCAGAGTCCCTCGATGGCAATTGGGTGACATTTTATTGCAAGATTGAGATCAGAAATGTGGATTCGCATTGCTTGCATCCGAGCGCCGGAGCACTTGTACACGCTGCTGAGGACCCTCGGCCACGGGGAAGCTGAGCGAGAGAGCATCAACATCCGGATTTGTGTACGTTTTTCCCGCACGTTTCGGGAAAATTCTACCGCGAGTAGTTGGAACGGCTGGGATGGGGGTTGAAGCAATTTTACCATTGCCCTCGCTCGTTCGCCACCCCCCTTCCGCGTACGTATAATTTCACTCCCAAAAACATTTCAAAGCATTATATCTACCCCGTCCGTCCGCTACAACCCCCCCTTGATCTCTCTCTCTTTCTCTATATGTTGATCTCTACACCTAGCTCGTTTTTCTTCATTGCTTCATATCCGGACAAGCTTATCGGAAGCCCGAAATTCGGTCGCAAGGGAACGGCGAACAGGGGGTGTTCGGGGAGGGGAAGCAAGTGGGTGTTAGTGAGCGAGAGGATCGTCCATTGAACGATCCTGGGTGAGCGAGTGGCACAATGCACCACAGCTGGCTGGCGAAACACTTGCCTGGTGCAAACATAATCTACCCGGACAAGAAAATGCATCGCATTCGGGGGAAGGAGAGAAGGGGAAGGGGATAGGGGGGGGGGGGGAAGTGTTATGGTGAAAGCAGCGTTGTGGATTTTCGAGCCAACTCCCCCCCCCCCCCTCTTCCCCTCCCACGCCCACGCTGCCAATCGTGACAGTTATGCAGCTTAATAAATAAATTTTCCCCATCGGTTTCGGGCAGCTTCGCATATCGCTCGTGCGTCCAGGAAAATTCCCCCCCCCCCCCCATACCTCACCAAAGAAGCCAAAGTCTCCAAACCATAACCCCTACACCAGGAGAAAAAACAACAGACGGGCGAAGCATGGGAGGCGAAGAATTTACTGTTAATGGGGACAAGGAATGTTCGAAGATCACAATGCGCACAGTATTTTCTGTGGCGCTTGGAAAAACCCCACCCACCGACCGCGCCACCGACACCGGCTAAACGTTTTACGGCGAGCGATCTTTTGGTTAATTTTTGCCAAGATTTGTTGCTCAGATAAAATCACAATTCAACGGTATTGTGATGATAAACATTTAAACAAACTTAGTATTACAAAAGTTAAGAGAGATAGATAGAACATCGGTAACTTAATCATTCTATAAATTCAAAATATGTTCAACAACTGTTTGGAATGGCCAAAGAAGCAATAATAAGAGTGTTGAAAGTTGTCAAACTAATAATAATTCTTTTCTGTTAATGGAACAATAAATGTTTTAAACCAAAAGTAAAAGACGATGTGATTAAATAACAAAGTTATGGCAGGCGACAAGAAGAACATTCAAACATGTAAGAGAGGAAAGTATGAGAATACATTAATGTGACATGTGTGAAAAGTTTGTCAAATGTTATGTACAATAGTTAAAAATATTTTTCCCATACTTAATTAAATACAAACTTGAAAACTTGCAATACGAGCAGCAGACTGGACAAATCAAATAAACTAGCGAAAACAAAGAAAGACGGTGGAAGCGAAGGCCGTGTCGGTTGGTCGGATATATTTCCCCTTGCTAACATTACCATTGTGTCGTTACGCACGTACGTTATTGCAATTTTCACCCAGGCGCTTTCCCGTATGGTTCACTTGGCTCGTTCATTCTTTCCTACACTTGCCCCTTGCGCTTGTGGTGGTTCTGGTCTGCCTGACGCTTCCGTCGATTGCAAGCGGTGTCGTATGCTTCGAATTCGAAACGCAAACGCAAACGACCAGCTCTAAATGGTCTCGGCAAGGCTAAGCTAGCCTCACCAAACCCATCTCGGTTGTGATGATCTCATGCACACACACACACACACACACTCACACCCACAAGATTGCAGCGCACCAGCGGGCTCGGTGCCAATTTCCCAGCTGACGTCATTAAAAATAGAGCGAACGTTCCAGCGAGCGAACGAACGAACCCATCTTTCGATCGCGTCCGCTGCATGTATGTATGTGTGTGTGTGTGTGTGTGTATGTGTACTTTGTGAGCCTTTGTTTCAGCAACGAAAACTGTGCCCCTCCTTTATGCTAGCCACCCCTCCGCACCACCCCGGAGTAAGACATCAGCACTTGGCGTTTCGTCTTTTTTTACATTCTTGTTTTTCCACACGCTTTTCTTCTCCGCCGGCTTGAATGCTTTCGCCTGCTCGAATGAATCAGTTGCTGTGGGTGAACTCCCCCCCCTTACCCGTTGTCTCTGTTTGCTTTGTTGTATTTCATTGCTCTTTGCTCTTTTCCCCCCGGGCTGCCCAAACCCGCCGCCACCCGCTCACGATTAGTTGCGGAACCTAATTATGACGTGTTGTCTTCCATTTTTCTCGCAAACACTCTGGCCACGAGGCCTCGGAACCTTGGTGGAAACTTTGGTGCCCCTTTCCCTGCCCCAAACACGTATTTGTGTTCGTTTCGGGTAGGACGAATGTCGTACGAAGCGAGGCGGTTGAAGGCGCGATTAGGGCGAAACGGTGCATTACCCTCCCTCCAAAACACGGTGCGCACACAACCCGGATCAGATTTTCACGTGCATGATCTCCGGCACGCGCGGAACCGGAAAACCGGGCCGGTAAATGGAAGGAAATTTAAAGACATGCAAAGCTTCCGCCTAACGTGCCGTTTAGGTGACGTCTGGTTTTGCGAAAAAAAGGCCGTTTTCCTCCTTTCGAGGTCCTCCTGTTCACGAATAATACTGCACGCAACTGATACACTCTTAAGGGAAACGTTACCTCGCAAGAGATAGATTATTGATAAATTTCCACGTCCTTGGTAGCTTTTTGGGTAGCCACAAGTTCTTAAGATTAAATGTTTCATTACTTTTAACTGCTTATACTTTTTTAGTTTTAGGATTTTCGTTTGGTCCTGATTTCATCAGAATATTTTTACATGAATTTAAAAAGATAAAAAATCGTTTTTTATTTAAATTAGAAATAAGAAAGTGTAACGAAGGTGTGTAAAATATTTGTTTATTACTCATCACAGTAAAAAGTACAATCAAAATCAGAAAGTTGACACTTTTGAATAGCTAAGTTAATTTAAACCACAAGTTCTTAAGATTAAATGTTTCATTACTTTTGACTGCTTATACTTTTTAGTTTGATTTGCGTTTGGTCCTGATCTTGTCAGATAATTTTACATGAATTCAAAAAGTTAAAAAATCGTTTGTTATTTTATTTAGAAATTAAAAAGTGTAACAAAGGGATATAAAATATTTGTTATATTATTCATCTCAGTAACAAGTACAATCAAAATCAGAAAGTTGACACATTCAAGTGTTAACAATATGGAAGGAAAATCATACAGAAGAAATTCTAAAAGTAAAAGCAGTTTCATATGCCCAAACAAGATCATTTCAGATTTATTTTTTTTCATTTGTCATTAAGGGAAAAAGAGATGATTGAGATTTTTACTACCTTGACGGTATTTCAGAAAATAAAATTGTATCTAAAATACGTATTAAAAAGTACGGATAATCATGAAGTTGGGGTTGATGAATAGAAGAATATAGAACGCCTAAGTTGTCGAAACATCTAAGCGATCCCTCCAACAGTGAATCAGTTCAATGAAAGATTTTATCACTCGAGCGCAGGATAAAAGCTGCATAGTCGAGTGATACTCATCATTCGAAGGGTTGGTTTGAAGAATGCTTGCTTGGAATATCAGTACTCCCTAAGGGGCGACGTGCTAAATAGACTCGTTCCGAACGTCACCCCGTGCCGTGCTAATCTCCCGCTTTCAGTGGCGAAAGGGTGGAATAATTGGAGTACCGCGAAGGGGGGTTGTCAAGAACTCGCACGGCAAACGGTACGGCAAAAAGGACACATTCGTCACGGTGAAGGTGCAAAACGGTCCTTTCTTCTTCCCTTTCAGCTATTGGGGGGGAAACAGGTTTTGCGGAAAACCAACACCGTGGCCAGACGAGGCTAATTGGATGCGCGCAAGTAATGTGAAAATGCCAACCGACAGCAACCTCTAGGCAAGCGTTACGTTCGCTGCACACTGAACTTTATTTCCCGGGCCTCGTTAAAGTGTTCATACTATGAGGTTGAGGCTGTCGGAACGTCGATTTCCTCGCATCGGACGAATCTCTGCCGAAAAGTGCACTCACCAGCACCGGTGCAGCGGTTTGGACTAATTTAGCAAAAGATTTACTACCGGTGCGTTAACCGTGACGCTGGTGTTAGCGACTTTTAAAGTTGCTCGCCTCTAATTAGCTCGTCATCTGGTCACGATGAAGTGGAAGAGGGGAGGTGTGGGAAGTGGTGGGCTAATCTATCAATCCGATAATTAAACCATCAGCAGCATCACTCACCGGGTTTCATTAAGGTCCGCCCGCTTCGATCGGAACGGTGGTCAACGCCAGTGGCGGGATTGTCTTACTCTGACCTGTTAATTTACGAGCGTTTGCGGTGACGGGAAGTTTTCACCTACCGTCGGCTTTTCGCAGCCAACCTTTTATAGGAAAGGCAGGTAGTGGGGTGCGGAAACATTCAACGGTGTTTGAAGGGCTGGTTGTTTAGAGTCAACGAAGATAACTTATTTGAAATGCTTCACCCTTTCCACTGGAGGAAGGAGAATTTAAACGAACGTAAGCTCACCTGTTTCGAGGAACGCATGGTTTTGAAGAAACAATAACGCTTCGTCAACAATATCTCCTGCGGCACAATGCTGTGGTATTGTTGTATGCTACTCTCATGGTAATAGAAAGCTGAGCACCTCAAATCAGCTCCTCTTCTTCGCACGCAAACGAGCCCTAAATCCCCGACTAAATGGAAATGATTACACCTAAGGCACCCTTTTGTGCGCTAATTGAGCACTGAAACACCAATCCCACCGACACATCCATCCGTGTACACAGGAGACACCAATTTCAGGATTCCGGGGAAAAGCTTGTCATCTCGCTTTCATTTTGCGGATAAGTGTCAATCAGAGAAGAGACAACGAACCCCCCAAGCGATCCTTTTTTACCTACTTTTTGTTTCGCTTTGGTTTCTTCTACATTCGATTTTTGTACGTTAAATAAATTGTCAATTGAAAGAAAGAAGGTTTGCCAGCTAAAAATCGTTGGAAAGCTCGTCCTTTCCGCCACGGTTTGCCGATGCTGGGAGATAAATTGCATCCATATCTCTGGATTAAACATTAATTAATTTCCATAGTTCCCTCGCTAGGCGCAAAACCAACCCGTCGTTCACTCATCGCGCCGCCGAGGGCGGGGTTCGTGTTTTCCACTTGACTGATGATTATACGCCGCAAAGCCGCTTCCCTGGAAGAAGGTGGTTGGTCGCAAATTCATCATACCGGTTCAGATTGGTGGAAGATGGATTCGTTACAATCGTCAGCTCTCGTAATTTATCGCTTAAGGAAACCATATCGACCGATACAGCCTTACTGTGTATGTGTGTGTGTGTGTGTGTGTGTGTGTGTGTGTGTGTGTGTAGGTGTATCTGCCCCATGTGTGGCTGACTGTGTAGATAACTGTGGTAAAGTGAGTGACATTTGTGGCTTCATTACGCCAACCACCATCCATCATCTCCTTCCCGAAAACCTTTTCAAGCTGGTTTTTTTTAACTGTACGTTTCTTTTCACAGAAAAAGAAAAACTCATCCCACCATGCTAGAACATATATGGATTTTGATGAAAACTATTTTAATCATTTTTCAGCCCGTCTCGGTTTATTAAAATGTTTATCCAAATGGAGACGCCTGGTGGTTTTTAACATTTTTGGAATCGGGCAAGCTCGTAATTAAAACAACCCTCTTCGGCGAACATGTTGATAATTATGCAAATATAATCAATTCTTTGCAGGGGGTTTTTTGACGCTTGTTCCGGGGTCGGTATGTGAGAAAACCACAAAACTCTACTAAGAATTTCGGTGGAGACGCCTGGTGGTTGACATCGTTTTCATAACAATTAAGAACTGTCCTCTCTTAACAAAGTATTGGTAAACATTTAAAAACCTTACCAACGTTTTTCTTCTCTAAATTTATTAACTCGGAAGGAGAAATGGTGTGAAACCTAACGACTTTTCCCAGAGTTTCGTGCAAATGGAGACGCATGGTGGTTTTTAGCATTTATGTTATCCACGGATTTAATAGTGTTTCCTCTTAAAAGTTTATAGGAAAAATAAAAGCTACAGGATCAATGGCTTAGTGCAACGTTTTAACTAGTGTTTATCACGTAACGATCCTTACAAGAGTTTCACGGAAATGGAGACGCCTGGTGGATTAAAGCAATCTTATTTTTTTCAAATTTTCATCAGACGGAAAACTGTGGTCTGGTCATATTGATAAGCAGATCAACAAAAAAAAATTGCGCTTTTCAATAGCATTCCATTCCCCCTCCCAAAACGTCAAAGTATTCACCCGGGGAGGAAGCAGGAAGCACAATTGACTACTTTTTCCACTGTTAAAAAAACTCACGAACACATATGTATGTGTGTGTCGTCCCACCAATCACACATCGAAGAAAATCGTCCACACGAGTCTGACAGTAATCATGAGCGCGGCATCACACTTATTGAATGTTTGACCGCCAACAATCGGTCGTGGCATGCCGGCTAGGAGACGCACAAAACGAAATACAGAACGGGAGAGACGAGGGGAGAGAAAAAGTGCGGTCCCACGGCTCGCATCGCTCGTAAACGATTTAGCGGAAACTGTTGAAATATAAAACAAGCAATAAAAATAAACGTTATCCGATGATCCGATGAAGCCATCGAGTGCCGTTTGAAAATTTGAATGGCGTTGAAGGGAGGGAGGGAGGGAGGGGAAACCAGTGCCGTGGGTGCTGGAGGAAGTGGGGAGAGAGTTTAAGAAAATAGCCGCGCTTGCTTTCCGTTTGCGTTCGGGATTGCTCGATCGACTCGAAATCACATGCTCGATGCCGTCTCGGGTACATATTTTTCGGGAGTTTGGGAGAAGTTTGAAAAGGAAAGTTTTTTTTTCTTACCGAACGAAATCAAAACACTCGCAACTCGTACATGAAAACTTCTTCTCGGGCACGGATGGATGGAGGGCATGGGGAGCTGTTTGGCCGGAGAAATGGCTTTTCCATTAAATTCATTGCCAGGAAATAGGAAAAACATCCGGCGAAGGAAATGTAAGGCGAGCGGAAAAACATATTTCGGCATCCTTCTTGTCCGCAGGCGGTTTGGAGACGCATTGTTGTTGCGGAAGACCGGGAGGAATGGGAAGGGGGAAAAAAAGTTTTGAAAAGCAAATATCCTACGCGATTAGATTCCCTACACACACACACATGTATAGCTCGGAGAGTTTCTCCCCGGGCTACTTTCCATCCGCAAAACAGAACGTACAATGTCGAAGTGAGTTTTTCCCCCCCATTCCACCGACAACGTGTTGCTGATACCTGCAGCCATCCATCACTGGGTATTTGAGTTTTCCGGACAGGTTCGGGTTGTCGATAGAGGGGAGAAGGGGGGGGGGGGGATGTGGGAAAGGTGAACGAAATGTAAACAGTACCGTTCCGTATTGGAACACCTTTAAGCTGGATATGATTTGTTCGACCAATGATTTCGTCTCGTCTCGATCTCGATTCCCTGCCGAACGTGGGGTTTCCTTATCGAGAGGGAAGTTTCTTAATACATACCTTTTGAAAACATGGGCTTACAATACTTTATTTTGAAGTTTGCTATTTATTTTGCGAGCATTTCCATGAAGTCCCCACCAAAGACGCCACGTTCATCATTTCCTTCAACGCTGCACGATTGTTACGAGTGAAGAAAAATGTTCTCGCAGCGGAGAGGTGGAATGGACGTTCACCTAGTGGTAGCAACACGATCCAACAGCTGCGCCTAGCCTTGGACTGGTTCCAACCTGCTTCCGGCAGCTCGTGGACGGTAACCGGTTTCCGGTAGCTTTTCGCGAGCAAACTCTCTCTCTCTCTCCGTCCACCGAGCAGCCGGAGCCGAGGTAATTTGAATTCATTACATGAATAATAATCAACTGTTGAGCAAGCCGGAACCATCGTCGACGTCGTCATCCTCGTCGTCGACAAGGATTGCGCTGTAAGTGTTGTAAGCGAGCTCATTTGACCGAGCTCGTTCCACATGTTAGTTGTTGCAGGCGAATAATGGCGAGCGGGTCAAACATGTGTATGTGTGTGTGTGTGTGTTGCTGATGCATATGCATTTCGGGGGGCTTGCCCTGCATATCATACATACGCTACACAGAGTAGCGGTCTCTTGAACTAGACCTCTTTAAGCAGCATCAGCTCACCGGGAAGTAACGTAACGAGCTCGATAGTTAGCTCGAGAGTGGTCAATTTGTGGATGTTACTATTTACTTGCTTGTGTACCTCAGGAAGGTATAGAAACGGGTAAAGTTACGCTTGGATTTTTTTTTTCCTTTTATGCCTAGAGGTTTTTATTATTGGTTAGAGCATATTGAAATGTTAAACCACTGACAAGTTGATAATTTTCACTTCAACTATTTATTTTTCAATCAAAGTTTATCACAGTGGATTAAATTAACACTTTGCGTACCAAGCGTTTTTAGCACATTTTTTAGTACAATCTTTTTATTTAAAATTGGTTTATAATATTTGTTAAACCGATTGTTTTCGAAGGCCAAGCAAAAAATTAGCTTCCCAAATAACTTATTTTTAATGTAACTCTAATTTTTATCTTGCATTTTCATTTATTTATGGGTCAAAAAGTTTTTAGAACTAGAACCCATTTATGGGTGACGCGGTACGGAACGTGTTAAGCTTCTCTTCCACAAACAGTGAGTGTCAAATATGAGCCAAGTTTGTTTTGGAATTTAGAACAATTGTCGAACCAAATAAAGAATGTTTATCCGAATATCAATATCAATTTACGTGAAAGTTTATGGTGTTTGATGATTCTCTTCCGGCTCAATCCTATCTCTTGACATAAGATGATACCTCTTACATGCCCATTTATAGGATCTGCTGAATATCTAATACTTTTACGAACCTTTACCTCCAGCAACGTTAAAGTAAAGTTGCCAAATATCGACAGTACTTCATACTTCAATGATGACGTTGACAAAGGGAGCAGGGTTAAACAGATCCCCCGACTTGTTTCTGCCTGGGTGAAAGGTGGGCGTCGGAAAAAAACGGGGAATAGGGCACCGAGGACTACACGACAGCAAAATGCAAACACGTTTGAATCGATTAATAAAATATCAAAAACCCGGCTCGCCGGAATGGAATCGAAATGGTTCGAGTCACGCAAAAGCGAACAACTAACTTAAGCAGATACACTTTTGACACTTTTGCCTCGTGCCGGAACGCCGGCGAAGGTGACGATGGAAGCAAAAATTCTTACACCCAACCACCCACACACACACACACATGTATACAGACAACACAAGTCGTGGGGGGGGAAAAGTGCCTTCGCCGAAAAATAAGATTAGACAGCTCACTTGCCAAGCGTCCGGAAGGATCCTCCCCACGCGTCCCACTTGGGGCTGCCCGGACGAGGTTTTCGGGGGAATGGGAATGGGATAGGTCTGCTGAGTGGTGGGTACCGCTGGGTGAGTGTAAGTATGTATGCAGGATAAATATTATCCCGTATTTTCTCAATTTTCTAAGAAAACAAAACCGAAGCACTCGGGCACAGCGAGGGTGACGTTGGGTGAAACTAACTGAGGACCTGGGGCAGGGAGGGCGTGGGGGGGGGGGGAAGACACTCAGTGAAAAGTCGAGCCGACGCCTCGGACGGGCAAAAAAGTGGAAATGTAGGAGGAAAAAAACAATTCTAAATGGAAGACAAAACACAAACTCGAACCGAACGTGTGAGAGGGGGTGGTTTACGCAGGGAGAGAGCAGCGGGGGGGGGGGGGGTAGGTTATTGTGGCTCTCGTGCAGCTTTCGCTGTCGGAAAATGTCGCTCCAGCACCTGTCCAGAAGTTCTGGATGTCCGGAAGTCCGGAAGTTTGGTGACTTTTCCGCCCAGCAGCGATCCTCCCTTCTTCGGGTGGTAGTAGAGAGGGGAGGGGAGTGGCGAAGGGTGTACCGGGAAGTAAGCAAGCAAACCCCAAGCAGGATCATTATGATACGAGCGATCCGACCGACGTCGTTGCCATAAGAGGTGAGGTTATTGTAGGGCCTTTTTGCTGGCTCCTTTCCCTCCGCCAGAACTTCTACCTTTTTCCACGCCCCAAGGAAGGCGGGAGGGCGCGGGGGGGGGGGTGGGGGATGCTTTTCCGGTTTCCGGGTAAAGTGATGAACAATGGCGCACGGCACGGCGAGTGTGTGTGTGTGTGTGTATATGTGGTGTGCGCCCCGTGTAAAGTGTCAAATTGTTGACTTTGCTAAGGACCGCTCGTTTTTCTTTCGAGGTGAAATTTCGCCCGGACGGTTTTCCCGAGAGTCCACCCCCACCTTCACCTGTTTCCCCCTCTTCCTCTTACCCCCGCCATCGTCAAGCCGAGCCGCGGAATGGCGGAGCTGAGTAAGGATGTTTGTTTATCTCGCCGAGCGTAAGCTTGAAACAAGTGATAAAACTAACCCAACCTTCACCGTCGGAATGAGGTGCTTAAAAAGCACAACCCCACGAGTGTGTGTGTGTGTGTGTATAAGAGCAAAGGAAAAAGGAGCTACTTGTCTGACGCTCCTCAGCGGCTCAAGCATCTGAAGGATGGAACCACTTCGTGCGGTCAGACGTCATCAAGCATCCTCGATCTCGCCTCTTGCAGAACGTCCCCGAGACTTGGGTAAGTATTTGTAATCGCCCTCTAAAGCGTCCTGTGTGCGTGCTTATGTTTTCATTTACTTCTTGAACCCGGCCACCGCGGGCTGGGATAGTTTTCGATGGCATCGCCTTTCAGGCAGCTTGCCGCACAGCTTTCTATTTCACCCTGGTTTTCTGGTGTTTTACTTTCCTGTATAGTAATTGCCTAGAACTTATCTAACCGGAGGATTTTGCTTACATAATACTTATCGGAAGTCTCTACGGAATTGAGGCTACAGTTAGGATAAAGAAGATTTTCTTATATTGCCTTCTTATTCAATTTAACATTAAATCAATTTGCTCGTGAGAATCATAAACATTATAAGGGTGTCTTTGCAGAACGTCAACTTATTCTTTTCCCGTATGTTGATGTTCCCAAAATTGACTAGAACAAACATTTGCGCATGCAATAAGAACCTGAACAAAGTGCAGGCAAAACAGTACAAGACAAGACAGCACCGTTCAATTCGAACTTTCTGCATAACCCCAATTTTCCTCACTTTATGCAAAACCGAATAAAACTATAACAGGCGCTAAAACTTCACGCGCTCGTTTGCCCATCGCTAACCTCTTGGCGAAAGTTGGCGGGAAAATGGGTGGGGGGGGGGGGGGGGGAAGTGTTGGATCTACCATTATGCAGCGTTGCCAGCGAGCCGCAGGTTGTGTTGAAAATTTTTGCAATCCAAATTAATCTATATCCCTAACTCAAACAGAACACAGCGCCGTCCGATCGCGCGATGGCGAGGAAAATCCTTTCAGCAAATGGCATATCCCCCCCCCCCCCCCCCCCCCCCCTCCACATCCCGTCCCATGAAACGGTAAAAGAGAGGGGAGCGGAAAAATCGCCAGCACCAGAAAGACATACCGAAAAATGCAAACTTGCAGCAGCTGCAGAAAAGTTTCTCCGCGCAAATGTTTCTCCATTTGTGCGGGTGTGTGTGTGTGTTTTTCCGCTGCGTTTAACTTTTTGTTGTTGCGAAGGTTTCCCCCGCCCCCCCCCCGGGCTGAAGAAAGGATTGCGAGTGGACACACTGCGATTGCTCGCTTGTGCTTTGTTTTGCGTTGTTTCAAGGAATACGACTCATAACAAAGGCGAAACAAATCAAAATGCAGCTGAAAAGCACTGTAAGAAGTCACAGCGGGTGTTTTTTCCCCTCCCCCCCCCCCCCCCCCCCCCCTACGCTGCCAGTCGGCGGATGGTGATTTTCCCGTGGTGACCATCTGCGCCCTCTTCGATCGATCCGTGCGCTCAAGCTGCTCCGGCGGTGAAGTTATTTAGCTGAGTCGCGGAGGAGTTGAAAAGGGGTGATCAGCATTGCTAAGCATGCGGCGACACTCCAATAAAAATGTTTATACCCCTAGGTGCGGGGGAGGTGGGAAGAAAGCCCTGAGCGACGCGGGACCGGGTTGGGTTTAACTTTCCTTCCACTCGCCGAGAGAGAGAGGCCACTCAGCGAAGGCGAGGGTTGTAAAGAAGTTGACGACAGCGCGCGCGCGCTTGGAAGGAGGAAAAGCCCAACTCAACACGAAGCGCGAAGGAAGGTGGGCGGAGGGGGTAGGAGGGGGGTTGGAGGTGAAACGTAGTCGCCATCGATGGCTCGAGGCAGGATCGGTAAGTGGTGTATAAAGTGTTTAAAAGCATTATCGATAGAGCACTCGTTCGCCCGGGTCCCGGAACGGAAGGGAAAACAAAACGCAGTGACGGAGGGGGGGGGGGGGGGGGGGGGTGGAAAGACTTGAGAGTCAAAAGTTTCAATCTATTTTAATTTGCCGCTTCTTAAACAATCCGACGCGCACTTCGGGTGGACAGTGAAGTGGAACGCGATGCGGATGTCGAGCTGGAGGTTGCGGGACGGGGACGAGGGGGGTCTGTTCGGGAGGCTAAGTTTGTCGAGCTCCACCGGCAACGCCATTCCACGTCCGCAGCGACGGTGAAGAGTTCACCACAGTAATCTCCTCGGTATCGGTGCGTGCCGACATCCGACCAAGACGTTGGTCGCCACACGAATCGATTGCGAAAGGCCGCTTGAGTATGTCTTGGTGCGTTCAAGAATGGCGCATCGACCGGTCAAACTCATTGGAGCTAGACAAGTAGCCAGGGTTCATCCGACTTTTCGGCAAAGTTTAAGATACCGAGAATCGTTGCGGAACAACAGCCACCCCCCGAAGCAAAGAGCTTACCCGGGCAGGAGGAGGATGAAGAGACCGTGGGGGGGTTGGGCGATGAAATGGATACCGATGATTGTGTCCTTAACAACTGCCGTGTAATCGGTCGGTCCTCAGCTGGACTGTGCAATGTTCAATTTTCGCATTCCTCCGATCGCTAAAATATCTTTGCAGTCGTGGGGAAGACACCGGGCGACTACCTCCATCAAAAACACAACATCGGAACACGACACAGTCGACCGGAGGTTGCCGAATTTTGGGGCTCCATTTGCAGGGGACTTGGGGACCATCAGGCGCGGCGGAGCACAGATGTTTGACAGTTGTAACCCCCCAAGGGTAGCTCCCCGGCATATGGCGGGGGTTGAGCGCCGAGGAGGAACGGAATGATTGTACGCCAACTTCATAAACCAACCGGGTTGGAATGAAATGAAATTGTTGATGCGAATCAACATTCTCCAAATTATCGACATTGCCTCGTAACAGGCCAACCGTTAAGGGTTAAGGACGCTCACGGGTTACGTCCTGTGCGCTTCTGACAACATTACGAAGAATTCTGAGTCTTCTTCCAGGACCAAGAAGACAAAGCCTATCTCGAGAAACACACATTAAGCTCGATGCAGACTAAAACTTTCAACTAGGTGAACAACTTCTGGGAATAACCTCTAAGACTGTATTCCAAACTACGGGTTTTCTCAGCGCGCTCTGTCGAAATTCCAAAAGTAAACAAAAACTCAGACCTCGAGCAGCCAACCATTTTATTTGCTTATTCCAAAGTGTTGTTTACGGCGCCGTTATGGACAGATGGTTGTACCCAACAAGCGAATGACTATAATAAATTGTCGATATTGAGATATTCCTACTATGGTTGTAGGTTCCTAAAAACATTTTCAACTAAAACTAGCTACAACAATGAGGTCGAACGAGTACAGAATGACTAGAATAAGGTGAACTGGAGTGGAAATTCAAGGCATCAAAAATCGATTCAAGTCGAAACGTAATATATGGTAAACCTGTCTAGTTCCAGGAGATAGGAGTTTAAAGCTATCTCAACATATTTGCGAAAGGTTGTTCCGGAAGTTCGATCAATTCTGGCAAATAGCACAACATAAAAAAACGAGGTATGAGTGTACCTACATCGGTAACTGCTCGGAGTGTCACGATCCAGTACACTCCTCTCCCTCCTCCTCATGAAAGCCAAGACGTCCTAATGGAGCCATATAACCAATATCAATCAATCGCCCTCATCTATCGGTAACCTTTCGCTCGCTTCGAGAATCACTTGAAATTCATCATTTCCCATAACTCCGGAGCCAAACAGCCGGGGTCGAGGGTGGACAGAGGGGGGGCCACGACACCAGCAACCGGTCAGTAATCAACGATCAATCTTCACTTCGCAGCCAGCTCCAGATTATGACTTCCGTATCATTAATTCTGGGTGGCCCCTCGTGTTTTACGAGCGTTAACCCTGAGGGAAAGAGGTGAAGCAGGAAGCGAAGGGAGGTTTGTCAATCAGGTACAAACACATACACACACACGGACACACATCGATTGGAGTGGACTCAGGCGCAACAAGGACGTTTCCAGCAAAGGATGTATCATAAACAAAACTCGTTCCGTCCGAGCGTCAATGAAGTGAGATATTTTTTTTTCTCGTAAGGACTCGACCCAGCTATGACGAGGTTGTGACGAGAAAAATGAAGCAGTAGGGTGATGGCCGAGGGGGGGGAGGTCGTGAGAAAATGTTGCAGAACAAGTTGACGAACCCACCGACCGGGGAAAAACCGTCGGGCAAAAATGAGCCGAACCAATGAAGCGGCAAACATAGACGACACGTGTTTGCGACTCCAATGGACTGCGTAACGACTGCGTAACGACTTTTCTTTCATCCACACCCCCCCTCCACCTCCCTTAGTTGTTGTGAAAACTATCCTTCAACAAGGTCAGCCCCTGGCTGCCGCAACACGCAACGTTTGCGTTACCCATTTGGAAAATGTAAGGGTTTTGTTTTTTGTGTCCCGATTTTCGTTCCCGATATCTTTATTGCCGCCCGTCTGCTTGTTCCCCCCCCCCCCCCGCGCACAGTGAAGCTTTTTTTTGAAGAGTTCATTCAAGTTTATTGAAAAGAAAAATACACGCACATGTGCATGTGAAAGTTTTGTGACTTTTCAACCTCTCTTTCTCTTCATCCCTTGTCGGCGCATTTGATTATGAAATGTCATGACCTTTTTTTTCTCCACTTCCTTTCTTGATAAATTTTTTCCCAACTTCCAACATCTTTTCCCCTTTCCGGCTTTTGCTTGTGGTAAACTCGTTTTGCAAAAGCACTTTACTCCTGTTTGATTCGTGGTAGACTTTCGTTCTTGTTTATCTGTTCTCATTTTGCCAGTTCGTTGTCACTTTTCCTTTGCAATTCAATGTTTAGTGGATATGATGAAACGATATTCAACTTTTCTCCTTTGCTTTTTTTTTTAACTTATCATGGATAATTTTAATAACCAAAGACTGCTACTTAACAATATTTTAAATAACAAAAAATTTTCATGGTGTTTTTGTAACAAATTGGACATGATGAAAACAAAACATTTCAACCAATTCAAGCAAATCAAAAAAGAAAAAGGCATGTCATATATTAAACCATACAGGTGACTAACCATTTCGACGAAATACTGCCTTGTTTTTGCCAGCGAGGGGAGAAAATGCACACCGAACGGGAAGCACAGTGCGGAAGGATGGCTAGGTAAATTCCATGCCGGAAAGTTTTCCCATATTTTCCCGAATTCGTGAACTCACAAACAGTGTCCTTTTTTGCACTGTGAATTTCATGTCTTCATTTCGTAGATGTGTTGAACATTTGTTTTTTAGAAGAAAGAGGTACCTCGTCGGTGAGCTACTATAGAGCAAATCAGTGCTATCAGATATTCTGCCTATACTAAGAAATTATCTGATTTATTTTATTCGTATGAAATTCCTCTTAGTGCTATAATAAATTGCTGAACAGTATGATCACATTCCGTACCTCTCTTAATGCGCTCCTCTTTTGGGCAAATACCGTTCGCACTTAGAGTGAATCTTCGCTCCGTTCGCATTTCAAAAGAGCTACTTGTCGCAACACTTATTCAGCACCGTAGAACGTAGCTTCCATTGTTGCTCAGGCAGGAGGACGAGGGCTAACATGCAAACGAACCCACACCTGGTGTGAATGTTTTCCCCCGGCGAAAAGAAAACGCTCAAGGAATCCCGCACGGTCCGACACCTTCCGCATGCTGGGCGTTCCGGCACGCTGTGGAATGCTGATGGGTCAATAGCTGCCGGCGCGCTCCCGTCGGGCCAACACAGTCGAGAATGCACAGTGTTGCACAGATAAGGCAGTGGGGGCAGCTGCGCTCAATAGCTGTCTTTTTAACTTCGACTTTCTAGTTTTCGTTTTCCTTCCAGTTGGTGTTCGTTCGCTAGAGTTTGGACCCAAATATTGTCAGGAAGTTGGTGTTTGTAAAGAAAGAACTGACAGTTCGACTCTAATAAAAGAAAACTTTCCCTTCACTAGAGTACATAAGATTGATAGAAACGCAAACTAATGAAACGAAATTAAAAGTGTAGAAGAAAAGTAATGTAATTGTAACATTGAAATTGTCCTTGAAAATAATAGTTGAACAGAATGAAAACAATAATACCTTCAAGAAGCTTCAAAATCCACTTACCCAGGGCCAATGAAGTGTTACAAAAGTTTTCTAAGATTTTCCGCCGTTAAACGCCTCAAACAAGGAATGTAAATGAAATGCACGGTAATGAAATGATTCATCAAGAATGGAAATAGACGGTAGTCGGTGCAAACTTTCACATCAAAACTGGCGTCCGTTGGCTTTCGCCCTCAATCTAGCGAGCTCGCAAGGCCGTAGAGTTCGGGAATTATTTATACTGTTTCCATATTTAATTCCCCCCCGCCTCTCCACGGCCTGTTGAAGAATGCATCGGTGTGTAAAGCCGGGAAAATGCAGCCGGGGAAGATTGTATTACGCGCGCCGGTTGACGATTTTCAAGAAGCAGAGTGCAAGGCTGCAAGCAGGCGGAAAAAACGTCTCGGCAAAGAGTCCGATAATTTGCATACAACAGCAGTAGCGGGAAACGTACCCCTTCCCCCCTTCGGTTTCCCTGAGGAAAACTTGCCGACTCGTCTCAGTCGATGCATTTGGGAAAATCAGGGTCCGACAGCATCAAACGGCTTCGGACGTGCTGGCTTTGTGGAGGTGGATGGTAAGGGTAGGAAGGTGCAAGAGGGGTGGGGAGGGGGGGGGGATGTTGTAGAGAGAAGAGAGATGGAGGTAATTTATCTGTGCCATCTGCTGCGAGCTCAGGTACAAATAAAGAGAGCGAAAGGGAGCCAGCTTTCTTTTCTTTTCTCCGCTCGTACAACCCACTGTGACCACTTTATTCCTTTCCTTTACCTTCCAGACATCCTCCCCCCCCCCCCCCATCCCCCTGCCGCGCACTTTTCCATCCATTTCACTAATGCAGCCAACGTTTTGACGTTGACGTCTGGCACCAAAAGTGTTGTGTTGCAGCGCTGAGTTCTCTATTTTTATTTCATTTCCACCCATTCGTGTACCCTCCCCCCCCTTCCCCACCACCCCCCCGCCGGGTTATCGTCTGGATCAGCGAAAATTTTTCCCACGAAGCCGCCACGGGCCCACCTTCCCCTGAGTGAGAGGGTCGACAGGGAGGGGGAAAACCTTTTGCACTGGAGACTGTTTATGTTGCGCATTATTATTTGCTTGCAACGGCGACGCTTTCCTTTTTTGCCTAATGCTCCCGTTGACGGCTCCCGGCAGACTGCACGGCATTCGCGTGACAAAAAAGAAGAGAAAGAGAGAAAGGGAGAAAGAAGGAGAGGGAGCGAGAAACGAACAATCATCAACCGACGGGCGAGAAAAGATTGCGAACGAGTTTTGCTGCAGAGATTTTACGCTCAATTTAGAAAATAAATGATTTCCCCCCTCCCCCTCCCCACCTTCTCCCTAGTCTTTCGTTCTTGCCACTCCACCGCCACCAACCCCGCTCCTACTCGCCGCTTGTACTTGGTGAAGATGTGAAGAATGTCGCCGCATGTTTGCGCTCGCGAACAACCCGAGCACGTACGAGGGGGAGGGGGGTGGGGGGTTTCCTCATCGATGCACCGGGAAAAATTCCAAACACACCCATTTCTTGACCGAAAACGCACCGACACACCCATACACGCACACCTCGTGGCAGGGAAAACAAACGCTTTCAGGGGGCGGGGGCGGAAAAGTCGTGCCCGATCGTCGTCAAGCCGGCGGAAAAACCACCCTAATCCGTTCCATCGGCGCATCAAGCCTACCTCCTTCGTTCATCTTCGCCCAAAGACCCCCCCCCCCCCCCTCCCCCCCCCCGGGGTCTTTTTCCCTCCCGTGCTGCGACGTTCTATTTGATTTTTCGTCCGTCTCAGCGTGATTTCACCGACCTCGAAACCCTCCCTTCCTCGGCGTGTGGAAAAATCCCCGAAAAACACTCGGCCCAGTAAAAATCTTCAATCCCGTCGAGGAAGCTTTCCGTGCCGTTTTATGCACCCCCCCAACCCCTACACTTTTTCCCAGGAGACTCGCTGCAGAGATTCTGCTGGAAGAAATTAAAGTGACGTAGGGCGCATATGGTCGTGGAGGCGCTAGCTGGTGGACGGGGGGGGGCTGAAACGTGTGTGGACAAATGTCCATAAAAGTGCTGGCTGACATCCTTCCTTCTCTCGTAGCCTTTGAGTGTGTGTGTTTGTGTGTTGTTTTTAGTGCACAAAATGTCCGCACTACGCTAGAACGGGGCGGAACCTCGAGTTCTTAGCGGATCTTCTCTCGTCCGGCAAGCTCTTGATCTTCAGCGAAGGCAGCTGGATTTTCTCCCCCTATTTTCTTCCCTTCTTCGTGTTGTGTTTCACCCCCCTCCCCGTAAGTGTGTGTGAGTAAGTGCACTCCGGCCAGTTGATCGTTAGTCATAAATTTCCTTGGCCTTTCCGAGCTTGAGATTGGGTTCGCGGGGAAAATCCTCCCCGTTGACCTTTCGCCCCGTAACGATGCGAAAAGCCAAACAAACACTGCGGAGGGCACCGGGGTCACTCGTCGATGGATTTGTTTTGCATTTCCAAAAGGACGAATAGTGCAATACAGCTCTTGAAAAAACAAACTGACCAAACCATTGTGATATTTGAGTTTGAAACTTTGAAGCTGGTTGTGTTTTAACAAACTTAAAATTTCCACAAAAACACACATTTTAATTGCTAGTCATCCATTTTCACTTATCGGAAAGAAAACAACAGGTCTTACAAGCAAATGGAAGTTGTTCTGAAAATGGAGTGAAAGAAACTATAAATGTTCGATAATTATCTTTAAACTTGATGCTCTGAGCAGAGACGGTTAACACTAGAATCCAAATTGGGGTCATTTCGACCCCAACGCAGCTTTCGATTTTAATATCTCGAAAACGGCTGAATATTTTTACAAAACAAATAAAGCTTTTCTGAAAATCGAAAGCTATATGTAAAACAGTTCCGAGAACCAACTTGACTATACCTAGAATGCTTTTTAGGGGTCATTTTGACCCTTACTTGTAAAACGCTACAACTTCAATATTTTTGAAAAATGTTCAAATCCGTAAACTGTTACTTTTTAGTATATTTGTTGACTATCTTTTGTTTGAATATTTTGAAAGAGTAAAAGTTGAAAAGGATTAAAATTCGACTAATATCGTTCTTTTTAGCTATACACCGAGCTAGCGGAAGCGGAGTGGTACATCAAAAAATTAAAAACACCAAAAGATAGTCTATAAATATACTAAAACGTAACAGTTTACGGATTTGAAAAATTTTCTAAAATAGTGAAGTTATAGCGTTTTCAAAATAGGGGTCAAAATGACCCTTAAAAAGCATTCGGGCATGTTTCCAAAGCAATGTTTTCTAGTGTCATACTACGTGCCCCAAGCAGCTATAACTTGAAGCCCCTAAAACATACACCTTATATTCACTATACATATTTTCGTTTTTAAATTTATAAAATTTTAACCACGCTTAAACCATGAAAACCATTAAAATTTAAATTCAACTACAATTTACCGTAATATTAGTTCATTCGAATGATATTTATTTGGCTTAGTTTTAATTGATGCAGCATCATCTATAGCTCTCGAAGAGAATATGTCATATTATTTTCTACCAAGAAAATTGACAAGTTATGAATGTTTCACTTTTCGGTCGTTTTTAAAACTGAAAGAGTCTTAAACGATAAAGAAAATGTGAATACAATTTTTAAGTATTATTTATATATTGTGAAATGTGCAGGATTATTACTTTTGCTAATTCATGTTCATTATTCTTAAACAATCAAAAGAAAAGTTGTTAAAATGAGCAATGATAAAGACTGCGAAATGCTTGCACAATTGTGCAATAGCAGTAAACATTTGTTTTAAAAGGAGAGAAAAGAATGTTAAATGAAGCAACTTATATGATGGCACTTCTGAGACAATCCATGATGCTACATTTGATTTTCTTGCAATCAATCAACGAAAGCAAACAACGACACGAACACCCAACGAGCGGCAAATAAATCGTCGGTCCACTTTTCTGCTGCCATGGAAAACACCCGACCCGGCAGGTGATCTCTTCCGTGCCGGTGGAAAACAGATGGGCCCCATTTGTCCACTAATGGTTTCGGAGGCGTAAGGGAAAACATCGTCGTTGGGCTTCCGCTTTCCGATTTACTACCAAGGAACCCGGCGGTACATTGCCAATGCCGACCGCGAAGTGTGTTTCCGCTTGGCCGAGCTGAAAATGCATCACCATCGCTGGGGGGGGGGGGAGGTTTTCCCGGGGTTTCCGAGGGCGAACCCGTTCGAAAGCGAAATGGCCAAAAACTGTTACGGGTTACGTTTTTCGGCGCGGGAAATTAAATCAGCGAACAGTGGGGGGGGGGGGGGGGGGGGGAGTGGGGGGCGTGCAAGTTTTCCAGGCATCATCATCTAAATATCTGCCGCCGATTGCAAAACACGCGAGAAGCAACTAGGTGTCGGGCGCCTAAACCCTGGCTGTTCTTCCGTTTTGTGCGGAAAATTGAATGAGATGATCAGCATGCAAATGAATGCCGAAGCAGCCGAGCATAGTTATTATCGTGCACGTGGAACGATAGGAAAAGCATTTCCCGAGCGCAAATGAATCAATTATCGCGCGCAAAAACCCCACACGCCACGCCGACCGCACCCTCCGCCTAATTTGGCCAACCATATTGGTAGTAATTCTTGCACCACCACCACCTTTTGGCACCCCCTCCATCCACGTTACTTCGCCTCACACACCCCCGGAACCTCCATCAGCGACGGCATGTCTCACCATCTCACTTCGTAGCGAACGGGTTTTCCCGAGCAACCCGAGCGTTTTTCCGACCTGCTGCTGGAAAATCGAGCCTTTTCATTACGTCCATTTGCATGATTGCACTTTACGGCACTCGTCCGTAACACCGACCCTAGCGGTCCCCACCCCGGTGTGGTGTTGGTGAAATGAAATTAAATGGAAAGCCAACCACCAGCACGGTGGGAAGTTCAGTGTGAAGGGGCGGGTGGAAAGTGTACAACATACATTCGTTTTATTTTGTGAACTATTAAGCAACAATGAGGTTTTCCCAACCGTAACGTTGTGTGTGAATGAGTGGAGTAATACACAGAAATGTAATAATATTTGTTAGAAACGGAAAGTTTGATTTTTTAATTCATTTGAATAAATAATTTTTCGTTTATCGTGACTGACAACTTTCAAACAACTTACTTACGAGAATATACGCTTAGGTTTGCTGTTTCCCAGTTTCGGGGTTTTCCTTTTCCGATTGTTGGTGGGAACGAGGTGGAAATCCACTTACGACTTCCCGTGTTTGTTTTACAATTGTGTTCGTTTTTTTCTAGTTCAACGTTCCGCCACCGACAGCCACATAAATCGTCTTTCCAATCTTCCACCAGGTTGCATTGAAAGCTCATCAATAGCCGAAGGAGCGAGCGATTTTCCTACCCTCAACCCCCCCCCCCCAACCGGCGGAAAATGGTGCTGGTGGAAAGTGCGGTCGTTTGATTTCAATATCGCTGACGATGCACTTTTTTTCCCGGAAGTGTGCATTTAACCTTTTGCGGCAAACTACGTGCTTCGCGGTCCGCCGTACTTGAGAGGGAGGGAGGGAGGGAGGGAGGGAGGGAGGGGTGGTTGCAAGGGCATAATTTCCACCATGGTGAGTGCATCGAGTGGTGTAAGCGCAGCGGAAAGCGATGAGATAACGCCGGTTTTGGTAAGGCATATCCGAAGCGTGTTTGAAGGCAGTGGTTGGCAACTCCGTTTGTCACAAGGAATCAAGGGAGGTGATTGATTCATGATTCCGGTTGTTGATAAATATTTCAAGATTAGAACTAGCACTGAGTTTCGTTGGCTCAGTTCGCGATGTGGAGTTTTCTAGAATAAAGAGGAGCGTACTGGTCACAGAGTTGCGTATCCCTGCGTGCGAGGACAATTGTGGTTTATGCGTTGGGATAAGCGGAACAAATGTGCATGTTCGATGTGCTCCGCTCCGTTCGGGAGCTCGCCCCAGTCGTCGGTGATAATGAGAACGTACAAATTCATACCATGCCCTTTGTCGATGGGAAACACGAGAATGTAGCAGCGGTGAGGGTCGATGTTGGTCAGTTCCGGCGTGTTCTAATCGCTCCGCAAAACCATGGCAGGACATTACGCCGAGTGGGTTCGCGAACTAATGCGTTGTCGCGTTGGCAAACGTATCGTCAGATGCGATCGATGATTGGCGATGAGGGGCGTACAGGATGGCCTGGGGGGGGGGGAGGGGGGAGATAGCCACCAGCAGGAGCGGATTATAGTACCCACACATACCCCCCAACGGTGATGGTAGGATGTGGAACGTTGATCCATGAACCCACTGCAGTCGCCTGGCGACGATAAACGTACTGTTTTTAACGACATCTATGAAATGAACCGCTTCAGAACGCCTCGTTAGGTCCACTTTGTTTTGTTTTGTCGTCGCCGCGGAATGAGAAACCCCCCCCTATCTTCAGGGGGGCGCCCGTTCCGTTCCAACCACGGGAATTACTTTGCGCGTCACGGTAGGTAACGCTTCCCTGCTCCACCGTGCGCTAACCGTAATTAAAATGGCGTGTAAGGAGTTTTCACTGGCAATGAAATGAGACGCAAGTGGGGAGCAGAAGAAGGGGTGAGGGGGGGAAGCAATCCGCAGAACGAGAAAAGCGCCTTAGAGCCTCCCGCCGACGGTAGTAGCTCCGTTCCGCGGCCGGGAGTTGGTTGCGGAACCGGCACGGAGCGGCTCGGAAGTTGAAGCCCCCGAAGTGTAATGCAGTTAATTATAATTGGGAAAATATGATTTGATATTGTTGTAAAATGTTTCGCAAGCGAACTCCCATCCCCCCCCCCCCCCCCCCGCCCGCCACTTTCCCCACTCACGGGGAGTTTTCTTCCGGAGCGTTCCGGAGCCGTTCCGGAGCCGAGCGGTAAGCGAGAAACAAAAACTTAAAACTTTTCCTCCCCTCCATCGTCTTCCCGAGCGCGTTTCCGTGGAGGCTTTTCTCGGCTTTTGTTGTCCGTTCCCCCCCCGAACCCCCTCGCTCCCTGATGTTCTTCCTCGCTGTCACCAAGTTCTGGAAACCGGGATCGCTTCCTTTGAGTGTGAATATTGTGAAAACTGGCAAGTGAAATGTGATACTGTGACCGAGACCGAAAGGCACGGCGTTGGTCTGTCTCCTTCTTGCCTCTCGTCTTCCCCCCCCCCCCCCCCCCCTCGGTACCGGTTACACTTACCCGTCTTCTTCCCGTCCCGGGTTGGAACATTGTTTCAGTTTATGTTTCCGGCTCATGTTCTACCAGTTATCTCACTTTCTGTCATGTACTACCACCACACCGTTCTTACGGCGCTCTTTCCTGCCCGTCTGTCACCCTGCAATGGAAGCAATTTCGCTGCTCCGGTTTATCACCCCCCGCTCACCACCGGGCACGCCTCTTTCTCTACAAAAATGGAATGACTTTGCAAACCCGTTACCAGTCTGCACGGGCTCTCGGAGACGGGCCATCCGAGCTCCGGGATGATGGTAAAGATGATCGTGACGATGATGACGAGTCGGCGCGCCCCCCCCTTCGAATTCCACATCCACCGAGAACCGAGGGACCCCGGGATTTGTCATTCGCATCGGAGGATGGCGGCTACCGGGTGGAATAATTACGTTACCGAGTTTTTCTCGCCAGCTTCCCGGCCCGAGTCGACGTTCCGTTGCCCAGAACCTGGAGCGCACAGCTTGCGACGCCACTGACGGGAAAACCCTTTCCCACCTCCCCCCCCCCCCCCCCCCCCCACACCTACCTCGTGGTAGCAATGAGGAGATTAACTGATGAAGTTTTCAGTTTCATGAACTGCAATTTTGCTGGTGCGGAGTGGAGCTGCCGTGCGATGTAGGCAACAAACAGAGATGAAACAAAAAAAAATAAAAGTGACAGTGAGAGTTTGGTGGCACCTTTGCAAATTTTATGCACAGGTAATGCCGGTGCCCCCCCCCCCCCCCACCCCCGGTTCACGGTTTGCACGGTTTGGGCTTTCCGCCGTCCGGAAAGCCACTCCAGATCGAACGGTTAGCCAAACGCTCCCGCCGCAACCCGGACGAGCTTTACGATGGCGTAAAGTTTCTAATTGCGTTACCCCGGTTGTTGCGGATGCCGTTTCACGTTTATCGGCCGGACTGCGGTCGAGCGTTGGGCTCTTTTCCTGCCCCAAATGCCTGGAATGCACAGGACACAGGGTTGGCAAGAGTTTCAATTTGTTTTAGAGATTTTTGTGAAACATTTCAACACGGTAAGGCAAGGAATAAACGGGTCCTGGACCTTTGGAATGATGGATAAATGGCTTGATCACAGTAACAGCTTCGGTGAGCATGCGTTTGTGCAACACTCGAGCACAAACCCTTACCATTTGTTTTGGAACGATTGATTAATATGAATCCATCACGCACGAATCATCCGGGTTGACTCATGGATCTTTGCAGATTTAAAACTCAAAACATTGATGGCTTCGTCAATCTGTTATTCAAAGAATCTAATTTAACGAGTTATAAACCTCCAAAACGACGCAAAGATTCATTCAGGTTGATTTATAAGAATCAGAGTTACCCATCTCTAGTGTTGCTTTTTGAGCAATTTTTATAATTTCAATTTCATCGTTTGATAGTTATTCTAAAGGGGTTTGGCAAATCCTTTCAACTATTCTTAAGAACGAATACGTACGCGGAAGTTTACATCTCTCAATTTGGCTGTAGGATGCTTTTGGTAATTATTTTAGAAACTAAATCCAAACAAATCCATTTCCATTTTGACGTTTAACGATATATAAATAGAAGCTGATAAAAAGATGTGAAATTATGTCCACGTAATCTTACAAAGCTACTGTGTATCAATCCTCAGAGATTGTTTATCTTTGCACAGTGTTTATAATTTTAGTTTCAACTCGTTGAAAGTGATTCTAAAGGGATTTGCGAATCCTTTTAATTATTCTTAAGTGGAAATACTTATTTATGAATACGAGAGAGTTCACATCTCACGCATGCTTTGTCAATTTCGCTGCAGTGCGCTTTCGGTAATTCTTTTCGAAACCAAACCAAAACAAATCCATTCCCAGATTGACGTTTAACACGTTGACTGCCATATCAAAAGTGGGTGATAGTTCTAAAAAGTTCTAAAAAGTGTTTTAACCATAAACAAATGAAAATGCAACATAAAAATTATAGTAATATTTTATGTCAATTCTTTGAGAAGCAAAGTTTTTGCTTAGCCTTCAAAAATGGTTGGTTTAATAAATGTTTTAAGCAAATTTTATTAAAAAGGATTGTTCTAAAAAAGTGTGCTAAAAACGCTTGGCAGCCAACGTGTTAACAGAAGCTGATAATTCTGGACTCGTTCGCCTAAAACTTGTTACAAAGCTCCTGTTTATCAATTGACAGCGGGATTTCCTCTCCGCTCAGGTTGCCTAAATAAAAAGAAGCTACAAACACTTGTTACTTTGAGGCGAGAAAGCTGCACTCCAATCGGCAGCACAAAAGGTGGAGTAAATGTATTAAATCCGTTTTAGAACGCCGAGACACAATAACCAATTGTAGGTTCATTTCTCAGATGCCGTCGCGCGGGTAATTGGAAGCATTCGAAGCCATTGATCACGATGGTAGCGTCCTCCTGCCCGGCTTGACATCTGCCTTCGGGAAAATCGATCTCCTCCGTTACACTCCCGGCTCTTTCCGGAAGCGGGCTGAAGTGCAGAAGAAGAAGAAGAAGAAGAAGGAGTAGAAGAAGTGGATGGGGCGTGAAAATGGCTGCAGCGTGGAATGCAGAACGAGGAGCACACAGCCCGAGCAGCCGTTTAAATGACAATCCTATCAGGCGCTCAACGTCATTATTTGTCACCGGTAGACAGGTTGGGCCCCCCCCCCCGTTTTCCACCCGTCGCCTGGAATGTGCCGTCTTAATGGTTAGCCGGAAATCCGATTGCGATGGCTTTCCACTTTGCCGGTTCGCCAGCAGCGTGCCGGCGACGGGTCTTCGGCTTTCCCTTGGCACGGGTACGGAGTGATGAAAGCGATGCAGCTCGAGCCTGCCACCGTACGGAGTTGGGGACTTCAAAAACGCCGGGGGGTGGGACTGCTGGGCCTAGCTGGGCCTGCTCTGGCTCTGGCTTCTATCGATGGTGTACCGATAGATCACTCGCACACACACACACACACACACACACACAAAACGAACGAGGAGCAGGTGTGCTGGCCAGCGTTTGAAGCCAAACCGAACGAACGAACGAACGAACGGACGGACCGCCGACGCCCACCGTACCCTTGCGTGTCCTTGCTTCCGGCAAAGGAATGAAAGCCGATTTTAGCCTGCAGCAACTTTTGGCAATTCTCGCTCCGGCATCGATGCGGCATCGGCAGAGTGCGCGGCAGCAACAGTCTTCTTTATTGCACCGGCGTACGGCGTGTGTGCTTGAGATGGCACCGTGGTGACGTGCTGGAGACAAACGTTCGCCTCGCGCGAATCGAAATCCCTTTTTCGAATGGCGCTTCCGGAATCCTGTTGGGTTTATGTGTGTGTTACGCAAGGTTGAGGATTTTCCAACATTTCGATCGGCTCGGCTGATGATGGTGAGATTTACCCCCGGCTTCCCTTTCCCCAAAGGTGCTCCTCAGGTGCCCTGCACCTGTTGGACATCGGTCGGATGAGCGGAAGACGACCCCCAACGCATCGTTGTCGTTTGAGGAAGCAACTGGAGCGTCCTAACGCGTCTAATGAATCACCGCGTGTTTGTGTGGGTGATTCGTCCACAAACACATGCCCGCTGCGGGGGGGGGGGGGGGGGGGGCGCAACAGATCCGAATCCGAGAGTCACGTCAGGGTACGTCCGCTATTGCGGGAGGACTGCGCCCCACACACCGTCCGAATTATGGACGAACATTTTGCATATCGTTTTCAATCATTACCTTCTTCGGTCTGCCCGACATACCCGACTCCGTACGTGATGAAGCGACTCGAATCACCACACATCACCACTTTTCCGTTCGTTCAAAGGACTCCCAAAAAAGAAATCAAGAGTACGGGATCCTGGAATCGAACAACCGGAAAGGCGTTCGACCAACAAGCCGACAGCCATCGTGTCACACCTCGCGAGATCACACTTGTCATCCACTGTGTGTGTGTGTGTGTTTCTCGGGGCCAGCTGCGTTCCCAGTCGATACGTCAACCGGGGCTTTCCTGACACGACGTGTGGAGATATACGTCGCACGACAATTTCACGCCATTTGTGCCGAATGTGAGTGTGAGTGAATCTTACCGACATTCACGCCTGGGAGGGGGAAAGCCTTCCCAGCCATCAAGGACCTGTGCCACCGAGCACGGTTCGATTCGGGGTCGAAAGGAGTTGATTCTTGTGTTTTTTTTGTGAGAGCCCGCCCACCTACCAGCATTTCATATTTCATAATGTCAACGCGTCCCGGGCACGTTTCACTTTCGTTCGATTGTGTTTTGTTTTGGAACCGAATCGAAGGATACCGTCTGCGGGCACGTCCTAAGGCGAATGGGATGAGTGCCCGGGGCGGGGTAGGCTCACGTAGAGGCCCTGCTTTGCATAACCAACGGACGGTGCAGTTTCTTTCCGTAGGCCCAGAACCCAACCCCCCCCCCGTAAAGGCCACGTTACCAATCGCAACGCGAACAAGTTGACTATCGCTCTGGAAGGATCCAGGGTGTAGGTGTCGGTGTCTCACAGGCGTAACCACACATGCAGATCAATCTCCAACCGTCTGTGCACGCGGGAGGTGGAGTTCGCTGTTGCTGGGGATAGGCGGAAGAGTTATTCAATTTGTTCAATTGAATAAAATATTGTTGGAATTGAGGCGCGCCTAACGTGCTCCAAACTGCTCTATTATCTGAGTTCGCAAACAAGGGAGTGACACTAAGAACTTGGAACTTGGAGTCTGCTGCGTGGAGGCAGCTTGACGTTATGTAAGCCAATTCGAAGATTTTAAAGTTAATATGAATTTGTTGTAGAAGTACTTAACGTAGTTAGATTTAAAGATGTATGAATTAGAGCTCCTCTTCTATGTAGACATACTCGTAGTTTATGTAAAGCGTCTCCAAAAACACTTTGCAAAACGGAACTTGAAATGGAATCGAGTTCTGTGGGTTCCTTCCCACCGGGAACTAAGTCCGGCTTTATAAAGCTTATACACACACACCGTAGGACTACATTTTTAAAGCTGATATACAGTTTTACAATTTAACTGCAGCACTCCGAGCCAACACGAAACAGACGCCATTGCTTTACAGCGCACTGGCGTAACGTTCGTCACGCCACGCCAAACCCGTCGCACCGTACGCTCCGTGACGGACGTCATGATGGTGGGCTGGATGTCAAATGAATGTCCAAAGCAGGGGCATTCGCGAAGTTTCAACTTCGCGTCACCCGAAAGCTGCAATATTTAATACCAGCGCAATTCCGCCCGAGGGGGGGAACCGAATCAGCCAATTGTTCATTATTCCAACGGAGAAGTCGCTTTCGTTTTCTTGTAATGTGAAGGTTTCTCCATTTCTAGCTCTTTTTTTATTTCTCGGCAGTCTATGACTCATGTTTTGCCTTTCGACTCTTATATCCGTTCTCCGAGCTTAGAACTAGGATTTGCACGGTTGTTTACTTGGAACACCAACATTGGTAAGGATCATACCTGCACGACACACCCCATGCAAACGGTGTACTTACCTTGTATGACGACAAACACGGTGCAGAGCGGAATCCAGCGCATCAGCTGCATAAGGTTCACCATTTTTGCGATCAGCTGCAGCAACGCACGGGAGGGGTAACCACCATTCACACTAGCTATACACTGGTTCCGTTCGGGGGTTCGGTTTTTCCCTTCGGTGCACCTCCTTAGGGGTTCAACCGTACCGCATGTTTGATTGGTGAGCTGCACAAACACCGGCACGTGCTGGTGTGACCGTTGTCTCTCTGTCTGGGCAGGAATTTCACCGATGAACTTACAGCTTGGCAGGGTTACTAAGAGCTAAACTTCACATTCTTCTGGTATTTACTATTCTGGCAAAATGTATGATTTGAAGAAATTGAGCAAAGGAGTTGCGTTGTAATATAGATTTCATTGGGATAGCCTATTGCTTGAAGTCAAGTACAGGCCGGGTAGACTACGTTACGTATTCGATTTTATCTGTCAGAAGGTTCTCTACCTTCGGGAAGCCAATAATCAATTTCAAAAACTCTTCTAACATGACAAGGTTATCACATTGGATGTCTGCTGTAAGAAGCTCTAAAGATAATTAAAGTAATGCTCTTTCGTGTCAATTAAGATCCTTTCTGAGGCTAAGTTTTTAGCTCGGCCATCTGAACAGTTTACCATCATTATACAAATGTTCTCCGATCAGTTTCTATGAGAAGTGAAGCTGCTCGCTGAAGGATTATTTTTCACGTCCTTTGCTTGAGAACTCATACGAATATCGCTGCTTCTAGTAAGACCCACGCAAGGCGTAGCTTATCGCACTTATCGAAGTCCTCAGCTCCGGATGAACTCTAGACACCAGAAGGAACTGGCGGCTAGTCCAACTCCAGCCAACTAAGGCCTCAGTGCACTGACCACCGCGAGATAGTGAAGCACCGGATGCGCGTCTGATTACGCGTCGTGATTGCGTACCGTGTTCACCAGAATCGGATGGTAGGGTTGCGATGTACGCAAGGTTACGGCCACTACTGAGTGAAGCAGCGGTCCGGTGGCAAACCCGAACCTAGCGATGCTCGGGCTCGGGTCCGAGGAGGACTACCCGAGCTGGTCGCAGCCTCCGGAACCCGAACACGGAACTGCAGCCTCCTCGGGTTTCGTTGGTTTCGCTCTCTCTCTCGTGAGAGCTTCGGGCATCCGCGCCCAGACAGACTACTCCTAGGGACAGGCTGCATTCCCGATGTCTCTCTAGCATGATGACGCCTGCCGATGACGATGATGATTACTCGCCCCGGTTCGGAGATGCGATGTGCTTCACCCTCGGCGGGACATAGGCGAGGCTCCAACAGCTAGAGCTGCTACTACAAGCCGCGACCGACCGTGAACGAGGAGACAAGAGATCTCGGCCCGATAGCTCCTTTGGCGCTTTGTTTGGTGCCTCGGTTGAGGCGCGGCGGCCCGCTAAAGGATATTGATATTGTTAAGGCATACTAATTTCTCGTTTTTCACGCCTCTCCCATTCATTACACCCCACCCTGGTTTGCGTACCTTTGCGGATGATGTTCCGGATTTTTGGTCCACTCCTTCGGTTCCCTTCCCAAAGCTTCAGCCATCTTTTCCAGCCTCCAGCCCGGTTCGGGTGGTTGGGGGCCCTCTTCACTTTTGACGAAAAATGCTGGGCGTTTATCGATTTTTCTTAATTTAGTGAACCGGTCCACTTCGCACCCGAGTGTGTCAGGAGGAGGTACTTCCCAGTCTCCGTTTTTGGGGGGAAGGGGGGGGGGGGGGGGGTTTCTGGAAGCCCCTACTCGGGCCAATGAAGACACACCATCATTAGCCGGTTATTCCTTTCCCCCCCATGGCATCAGCTTCAGAACGAGTTGAAATTGATTCAACGACTAATTTGGGACTCGACCACCGCGTGGAGAATGGGAGGCAAGGGTAAAAGGTAAACTTTACAATTTGTTAAATATAAAACTCACCCCATTTCCACCTGCACCTGCCTGCTTCGATTCGGCAATGGGTTTTCCCTCTTCGAGGGGTGGCGAAAAAGTAACGGGGTTTGTTATTTTACCATCATTTTGCCCCGCACACCGCGTGCGTTTTTTTTAATATCCCTGACCGCTTCTTGTTCATTATTATTTTCCTCTCTCGCTCGTTCGTCCCTTCCCCTTGCATGTTCCGGGGAAAAGACGCGCCAAGGGAACACTTTCACTTTTTCTCGTTCGCATTTCACATTATGTTCGCTTAGTTCTCTTTGGTTCACTTCTCCCGCCTTGCCCTCTCTTTCTCACTCTCTTTCCCATTGCCAGTTCATCCCGATAAAAACAAAAAACTTTAACAACTCCTTTGTAGCCCAACCCCACCAACACCGTCCCTCCGCGTCGCCAGGATCGCCAGGACGACAAACAAAAAAAGCTGGCAGCGTTATCCCTCCGGTTAGGGTTAACTTCATTTGCCTCTTTATCGTGTTCCGCCACAATTTCGGGTGAGGAAGGGGGGGGGGGGGGGGGGGGTGAGGGATAATAACATACCGGTCTTTTTTCGATGCCGAATTCGCAAGAAGAGCGAGGCGCAACTTCATAAGGAAAGGGCGAAAGGACCTCCTTTTTTTTTAACGAACTTTCCCGAAGCGAGGGTCAGCGCATTTTCGAAGTAGAATTCCGGCGGGGGGGTAGTCGATACCCATGTTTTTCGTTCGGTACGCTTCTAACCCAGACCTTGGAGGTGCATCTTTGGATTGAAATGTGAGGGAAAGGGCATTTAGACAGGACCAGCCTTGCTTCAAGCCTAGGATTTAACTCACTCTCTCTCTTAACGGGGGTAATGTTTAAAGCGCGCGGGACATACGTCTGCAGCGCTTCCGAAAGGCATTCCAATTCGCGGGCCCATTTCGTAGCGCTCCGGCGGCAATCTACATAAATCTTGCCAATCGTGCGCCGTAAGTGCACGCTCTTCCTTTGATGCCGGGTCGATAGATTACAGCTTCCCCACCGAAATCGTAAACGGATAACGATCGCACAGCACGCCAGTGCCCAATCAAGTCCATCAGCGTGAGTGGTTATCTATTCCCCCCCTCCCCCTCCCCCCTTCCATCCGTTCCCTGCTGAAAGGCAGGCACTCGCGTGCCACTCGATGTGAAGATTTCGATTATGCATTCTACAGGCAGTTTCGTGTTCGGCACTGAACGAAATTAACTGAGTTTTCTACAAACTTCCCCATCCAGTCTAGGAGTGCGGACAGGGGGGGTGGTTCTTTCCCCGATCGGAGGGGGTTTACGGGAAACAATTTGCCAGCTCGTCACTCGACTGTCGGGCGGAGAAGGGAGCGTGAACAGAATGCGCCGGTTGTCGCCGTTTCGGAGATGTCGAGATGGTTTGGATTTTTAAAGTCGTTGACTACTCGGGAAGTAAAACGGCAATCTCCATTGGTTTTTCATCGATAGATTAATGTTCCTAACCGTTTTGAAAGTGAGTGTTAATGTTGCAAATGGAAGTTAAGCGTTTGGATGCTGCATTAATTAGTATCCTGAAAGAGGCTACTTCATTAGACTCAACATTCGAACTTGTGACTTAAATATCGATAAACTGTTGAAGAGAACAAGCAAAGAAAAAGCCTAAATAGGGATCTCAGTTCCACTTCGAAATAATGAAACAGGAACATAAATTTCACATTCATCGTACTTAATACGATGTAACCAAGCTTGCGTCTTTGTTTCAGGATGTTTCGCTTTCTGCTTTAAATTTTATTTGCAAAACAAGGATACAGATCCTTTCATTTCGATCTTCACGATTTTTTTATAAAGTAAAATAAAGACGGACATTTTTATAAAGTTAAATAAAGTTTTCTGGAACACCAGTAAAAAGGGACCATATCCAAAACAACTAACTTTAAAATTTGACACTTTGGTAGGTTCAATCAAGATTAGTCTTTATCAAGAACACAAAACACTGGAGCGATGTTTTATCTACCTTTTCCCTTTTATCGCTTGCAAATTTTATACTACACCGTTCACTGTGTTTATTATGTCTTTTTGCAGTATCTGTGAGATAACATTGTTATTCTTCTTACCTAACATTAGGTTTTCACTCATAATAGATACGTTAATTAACTTGTTGTAGTTCGTTTTCGTTTCAAGTATCTACCAAATGTTTAGTTTTTCTCTACTTATTTATCCAGCACAAACGCATTAAGGACACCCCCACAAGACTTCGTTAAGTCTACATTGTCTCTAACTGGTCTTAAGACAAACTTAACAAGGTGTTCGCACTCTTTAAATAACAAAGATTTTATGCTTGATGATTGGTTTTATAGTTATCTTTTAAAAGTTTTAAAGATGTTGAAACAATTAAAACAGTTTTGCTTTTTGAAATACCTCAATAAAACTGATTCGACTTAGTACACCCATGTTAAAACCATGGTAAAACTTTTTTAAATCTATTTGGCATTGGAAATGTATCTTGGGATAGCTTTCCATCGTTACAAAGTTCACTTGATCCCGAGCCGGAAGTGCAGTGTCCGTTTCCATTTCGTTTGCCCATCCGGCATTCATCTTCCTCAGGCCACTTCCCTCCCACCTTCTCTGCAGCTTCCACGAAACACTTGCTACAATGCAAACAGAGGCTAACACCGAAATCCTCGCTGTTCGGCGAATTTTCGATCAGCGGTTAAGAAAATTGGGAAAAATTTGAATTTCAATAACATTTCGCTCGGTTTGACCTTGTCCCCCCTTCGTCATTCCCTCCGCTTTCGCTCGTTATTTTTGTCAAACACACACACACACACATTCGCTTCCACATGCAAATGCGTGTGCCCCGCGACGGTTCGTAAGACGCGCCGGAACGCGTTTCGTTGCATATAAATTGAGCGCGAGCTTCCAAACAAGCAAAACAAAGCAACCCTCGACTACTCGACAGCGCCCAGCGCCCTATAGGCTGGCCCCTTGCGCGTGTGTGGTGCGTTTCCACAAGTTTTGTTTATTATCTTGTGGAATGTAAGCATGAAAAGCTCCGAAACGCTAACTGGCTAAATGGAACGATTTTGATGCAATCGTTTAATCTGCCTGAATCATTCGCATCCTCTTCGGGGAAACTAGTGCCACCCTCCCACCGATCCATGCAGCTCCCGACCTTTGCTCTGTTACACCATCAGACTCCCCCCCCCCCCCGGCCAACCCACAAACACAGTCGGCATCTTTATGTATCCTCTTCCTCCATATCGTTTTGCAGTAATCGGATTTAATCCGCTCGTTTCCTCATGCCTCAATCGGAGCGCCAGGGAAAACCAACTAACCCCCCCCCCCCCCCACCCTTCCTCCAAGGGAAAACCAACGTTCGTACAGCTTCCCCTACACTCGTTGTCTTGTGCTGGGGGAAATTACGGCTCGTGGTATGAAGACCAAGAGAGCAAACCAAAAGAAAAACAACAGGCCCCATCAAACTATAAACGCTTTCAAAGGATTTATTTCGTCGCGCTGCTCGTCCGCCGTTTGGAACGTGGCCACGCTTACGACCCCTTCGGGTCGCTGGTCGTTGTTTCAGATTGCGGAAGTACGACGATTGCGACGAACCCGATGGCCATTTTCTCCTCGGTGCGGAAAAGGAAACGCTTTTTTTTTGTTTTTTCGTTGGTTGGTCGTCTTTGTCGTCGTCACCGTGTGGCATGTACGGTTCGGCCTCGCCATTAACGTTCCCCCCCCCCTTTCGCTGGAATCCGGGAAGCTGCGCCATTGCGGTATGCATCGGAGTCGATATAAACCCGTATTAAAACAGCGTGAAGTTGGTGAACGCGTGCAAAATTTACAACACTGGAGGCAGCGCAAACACACACAAACACACACACACCCAAATGCCTTGGTGAGGTGGAGTTGTGGGGGGGGGGGGGGGGGAAAGGAAACAAGAGGGTCGCCGAGCGAAAATGCGATCTTCATGTACATATTAAAGATAAGGCAATAATGAAGGAAAGTGGGTAACAATAAAAATCCGCTCCTGCGTATGTGTGTGTGTGTTTTCCGCCGGCTAGTCCGTTGTCCGCTGCTTTCGTTTTTGATGAGGTTTTTCCTCCCTTGTTTTGTTTTTTTTTTTGTCGCCACACTCAATCAATGACTAGCCGTGATGCGCCTCGCTTGCGTACGAAGGGAAAAGTGTGTCTTTCCAGAAAAAGAGAAAAAGAGAAAAAGAGAGAGCGAAAGATCTGGGATGTGCTTTTTTTCCACCCTGGCCATCGCCCAAACCCTGGATGTACATCAGAGGGTACTCGTGTCCGTCTTCCTCTCGTACCATTTTTTTTTTTTTTCGTTGTGTAAAATTGTATTCCTTCCCAGTGCGAACGTGAACTATTATAACCTCCAAACAACAAAAAACAAAAAGGAAGAACAAACGCCGCAGTCGGAAAAGCGAGTCGATGAAACAAACTAACAGGCGGTAATACAAAAATTTAAAATGAAATAAAATCCAGCGCCAAAACGGGACGGGTTGCGAAAACGCAACGGACTGGCCGGGGCGCGGCATCGTCAAAAATGTAAACCAAGTCACGTACCGCACTCGCAATCGTGACGAAACGGACGGGTGTAAAACGGGTCCCAAAAAACAAAAAACCCAGCGGGCTACCGGAGAGTATCGGGAAGCCGGCAACAGGAGGAACACAAAAAAGGGAAGCTACCGCGAAAAGCAAACAAAAAATTGTTACAAAATGTTGCAAAGAGCACAAATTGCCGAAAACTGGTTTGTCTTATGAAAATGGAAAGGAAGTAGAAGAAAAAAGAAAAGTGACGGTGTATTAAGGGTGGCATGTAATATAACCGGAATAGGAAATTTGATAACGAATTCAGAGAGTAATAACACCCTATCGGTTTAAAGAACCATGGTAGGGAAAATTGAACTATAAAAGGTAAAAAAGGATTCACTTTTGCTAAGATGTGAAACTAAATTATATAAAAATAAAATAACTATAAAAATATACCTAAATTATGCAAATTATCATTACATTAAAGTGACAAATATCATATCTCTTACTTACAAATCCTAGTTTACACGTTTGCTGTTTCATCAACTTTCAGCTTTCATCATTTCGTATATTTTAATCATCTTTCTTAGTTAAAAGCTTTTTAACACTTTTGTTTTTTCATTCATGGTAAATGGATAGCCGTATTTTATTGGCTTCATTAAATGAGCAAAACAATAGATGATAATAAAATGTGACCAGATCCTATCAAAACATTTCTTGTGGACAACTGAAAGTTCCTGTAATGCAAATCAGTTTAAACGCAGTAAAGTAAAAAGGTTCAACTGAGTTTAACCAACGTAAAACTTCACCACAATCGTGAGAGTACGGTGCATTTGTAAACAAAACAAATTATTCTCCTTCGCATACGCATGTTTTACGAAAACGGTGGCGTTAGTCCCGAAGTTTGACCTCGGCCCGCAAAAGGGCGTGAATCCTTACACGAGGAAGGATGTGGGGTCCCATCAGCGGAGGGGAGTGGATAAATAAGTGTGAAATGGAGCAGTGCTTCGGAGCGGTTTTTCCTCTAACCGGATTTTTTTTTCTATTTCGCATGCTAAAAACAACCAAATATCAAGCGAGTGCATCACGTCCAATGATTAATGTTTCTCAATAAAGCTGGGTTTTGGTTTGGGCGTTACACACACCGACACACACACACTCTCTCTTTCTCTATCATCATTATTTTTCTCATTCGCACAAACACTGATGCTTTCACCCCGTCGCCGAATTTGCTTCACCCTACGAGTGTGTGTGTGTGTGTTTGTGCGCTTTACTTGTTTTATTATTTATTTTCCACCGTGCGGTGCGGTTCGGCATTTTCCCTTCGCCTTTTCCTGTTTTCTTTTTCAAATTGATTTATTTTTCCTTGCTGCACTCATTCGATCCCGGGCATTCGGGAGGGGTTTGGCATTTTTCACGTGTAATTTTCCAAACGGCTAGAACATATTTTTCCCCCAGCGCGAGCGACGATGAGGTGACTTCATTCGGAGTTCTTTTTCCATTTTTGTTTTTTTTTTTTGCAACCGCGTTTTCAGCTTTCGCCTGATAGCTGCTACCAGCCGCACTGTTATTAAACCGGCCTGGTTGCATTCCGGTTCCGTAAAAAAAAAAGGAAAGGAACCGAAATCCCTTGAATTCGAGGGAGGGACGAAGGAAATAGTACAAAAACAGCCACAAACATCGCCGGTATGTTTTTTCCCGCGTGTGTGTGTGTGTGTGTGTGTGTGTGTGAGTATGTCGGTGCTCCAGGAGTACATTTGGGGTCGACCACACCACAGTGCAGTCCGTTGTAAGCAGTGTGTTAAGTACGTGCATTCCAGCGATTTTCGTTTTTACTCCCGCACTTTCCCTTCCTTCGAGCTCGTTGTTCACGCAGTTCGTCTGTGGGGGGAAAAAAAAAAACGGGAAAACCAAAGCAAGTATTTTTCTGTGTGCAATGTTTGTTCGAGTACCCGGCTAGGAATGCCATCCCGGCTTTACGAGAAACCCGTGGCGTCTCGACCAACCAAAACCACAAAGACGCCACCTTCTGCAAACTGCACAAAAATGCAGCTTGTCTGCAGTGTCCACGGCATGGAATCGGTTCGGGGTTTTTCCAAACTCTCGCTAACTTTTTTTTTCCCTTTTTTGCGCTTCCGACAAAAAAAACCCCCCATCGGAGGGAAAAACTCCTCGAATGTGTCACCGAACACCGTTGGGGAGGTGGGGAGTTGCGGAACCCTGGAGCTTTCCGAAACAATCTTATTTCGGGTTCGGGAAAAACCACCGGCAACCTTTCCTTAGGGGGAGAGTTTGACTTTCCCGTTCCCGTGTTCCCCCCCCTAAAAGGCGAAGGCGTTCGCTTTCGCTACATTTAACACCTTTCCCGAAAGCGCCCGTAACGTCTGCCGGTTTTGGGTTTATCTGCACCGAAACTGAAACGGAACGCGAGGGATGGGGTGAAAATGAGTGGGGGAGGGGGGGGGGGGTGTTTCCACCGTACTTGTCGCACTGGACGATGTTAAAATAACTCGAAAAACGATTACGATTCGGAACCCGTTTTCATCTCCCAACCCCCGAGCTGGTGGTAAATATCGACAGCACATACGTTATACACTTTGCAAAGCGCCATGTATGTGGACTCGCCCCTAAGCCGCTCCCTGTAATTCTATCCCACGAAGTAAGCAGCACACCACCGGCTTAAGCTTTCTAAATAACAGTTTTATGGCTTTCGGAAGCACACGAGGTGAATCATTTTATGAAAAATGTTCACTTTCAATTACTAATCGTGCTTTTAGACGCTTTCCTGTTCTAATGTTTGTTTCAGTCAAGTAAAACAACCTCTATTTTTCCGAAAATATTGCATTATTTGAAAAACTACTTTTCATTAATAAAACAATAAAGATAAATTTATAAAGCAGGGAAACTTCGCTTTTATTTATACAATGCTCGCTTAAAGTATGAAACAGTTTTAATTGAAAACAGTACGTTTGTTTACTTAGTTAGAACCGATTCTTACACAATACAATGTTTTGTTTAGATTTTTATGTGATTTATAACTTGTTTTACTTGCTTTTTTTCTATTTACTAACTATGATTTGTAGCTAGTTAATACAAGTTTGACTCATTGTGATCGTTAACGGAAATAAAAAAAGCAAAGTATATTCGAGATAACAGTTTTCCGTATGCCGCTTGTCCGTTTGGTGCTTTATGCGACTACTTAGATAGTATCGAGGACAACTTATCTGGAAGCGTTCATACCTTTGCTTAGTTTTCAACTTCTCTGCGCCGTAAAAACTCCCCCCGATGGCCGAGAACTCGTCGGAGTCAAGTGTCGGCTAATGGGCACGTTATCGCATCTATTTTCAACAAACACGAAAATAAAGATGTATCCCAACCGCACTGCTCACCCCCACCCTCGCCCCCAAACCACTCTCTTAGGGCGGGCGTGCCGTAGGAAACTTACCAAGACGTGGTGTTCTTTTTTTTTATTTTCTGCGCAATTTTTTTCCTTTCTCTCTCTCTCTTTCCTACCATCTCAATCTTCGTGCCTTTGCACCGAGTGGGGTGTTAAATCTTGCTGAACCTTGCTCATCCCGGGCGCTCGCTGGGTGCCTTCTCCCTTCGAACTAATCATTCACGTTTCAGTCATTAATCTTCACCCCATCTTGCGGGCGGGAGAGGGGCGAGAGGGGCCGATAGCCCAATCTTTTTTCCCTTGTTTTTTTTTTTGCCAAAGAAGGCTCCCGAAGGATGGCATCCATCGTCCAGAACGTGCTGAAGGGAAAGGGACGCGGCCGCTGAGCTACCAACTTTATCGACGTCGACGACGTGAGCAGCAGAGAGCGTGGTCAACCATCCCCCATTGGGGTGGAGGAAGTCGCCACCGCGGGCCCAGCGGATGAGGCGGACAAGCGGAATGACAGTTCATCACTTGTCATCGTCTATAAATATATTAAAACTCATCAAACATGATCGAAACGCCATCAGTCACCTCTCAATCACCGTTTTATTACCTCTTTTTACGCTGATAAGAAGTCGCCGCCGGGCTGAGAGGGGAGTGGGGGGGAGGGTGGGCTCAAAAGAGTACGCCGTGTAGACCGTATGCTTCGCAAGTAGATGAGAAGAGAAAGAGAGAGAAGAAACATTAGTCTGGATGAGAAGAAGGAAGTCGGAAAGGAAGCAAACAAGATGCCATAAAAAAGGCCCCACAGCTCAGAGAGTATGTCGGTGTGTGTGTGTGTGTGTGTGTGTGTGTGTGTGGAGAACACCACCGACGAGGAAACGAACCGATTTTCCGGTGCGCGACCAGGCGCCTCCATCATCGCTCGCCAGCTATCTGCACCCAATCGACACACGCGTTTTGACGAGACGCAGCCGAATTCGGTGCGAAATATCGTCAGCACTCTTTTCCCGTCCCCTCTCCTTCTCTCCCTTCCTCCAACGGGCTGGTGGGTTTGCCGGGCAAAAATCCCGCTGGCGACGGGGACGGGAAAAAAAAAGGAAATCACACCCCGATAGGCGCACACCATAATGGGCAAACAATTGGGCCGGAAGAAAAAACCTTCCGATTGGAAATGGGAGTGGCCCTTGGGTTCTTTTTTGTTTTCCGTGCTTTGGTGCAACCCCACGCGGAACAAAAGGATGAGCTGCGACCCCCCCCCCCCCCCTCCCCTCGAAGGTGACGCTGGTCCGTGCAAAGTGGGGCGAAGAAAAGCCGGAAGGACGGATGGACGATATTGAAACAAAAGAAGGAATAGGTGTAGGGAGGAAGCAGAGTGCAGGTGCCTCAAGAGGCAAACTAGTGGCGTTCTTTCTTTTAAAGGAGCAATCACAGACTTGAACTGTCTACGGATGGTGCGAGGATAGGTCGGTGGAAGGGTGGATAGATATATTTTCCCGCTCACGCTATCCGCGTCCCCCGATCTTACCAGTTCCTTACTACAGTTTAGTGAGGAACAGTGGGTTTATTAGTCAGGTAAACTCATTTTACACCACCTAAAAGATTAGCAAGTTTAACTTGAATTAACTAAAAGCAACAGATTACATTTTTATTTACGTAAACAATCCATAGTTTTACACATGAAAAGTTAACATGCAAACATGCAATATCAAGTTGAATACAAACTTTCAATAAACCAGCAATGTTTTGCTCCAGTTGATGCTACAAAAGAAAATCCTTAAGAAACAAAACTCGTTAAACCGATTAATAAAATTGGTGAAAGGATGAACGCTCATTTGCTTTAGTGTTGTTGAGCTATCTTACAAATTTAAAATCAACTAAAATTCTGCCTTAAGGTTCAACTGATTATGATATATTTTGTCACACATAACACAACTGCAAGCATCTTAAATAATTAAGTTTGTTATAATCGATTTGCGTTACTTGATAGTGAGAGGAAAAGTAACAGTTGATAAAATTGTACACATTGTACAATTATTTGATTATTCCCTTGCAGAAACTTTATTGAAATCGAAAACTTAGCAAAAAACGCTCTTTGAAGTTAATTTTTGTACTAAAGGACAAAGAAAATACTAATACGAAATGGAAGTATGAGTGAAAATTTTGATACCTCTCTCACTAGAAAAGTTTTCTTCTTCTGTTGTCTTTTTTATTACTTGATAAAGCGATTACCGGTTGGTTATAACTGTATTTTTTTTCAATTTCAAAGAGTCCTTCTTTATTTGGTTACATGAAAATATAATTTATGTAATGCTATAAAGTCGGTTACGAAAATAAATTTTCTTTTCAACTCATCAAAACTATCATTTACGAGACACGACTGCGTATAAATATATTTAGCCGTTTCCCATTTTACCCGCAGTTGTTTGCTTGTAATCCCATTGTGCGAAGTGGGCGAGCGTTGCCTCCCAACCGCCCCGAGAACCCATCGCAAACACACCAGCTGGAGTGTCAATCGCACGCCGTCCGTCCGCCGACACACACACACACATCTGGGGGTCGCCTTCTCGAGCAGCAAATGTTCCGATCAAAAAAGCAAAACGAGGGGGGAAAACTCTTCTGAGAAAAGGAGTGGAAGAAAGAAAAAAGCACGGGAAAATCTCGATACGGCAAACGGGAGCGCAGGGTGGTGGGGCAACGGGGAACACAAAAAGGCAGACATAAAAGGATACAACGATCCGTTCCGAAATCCGGCTACGTCCCGTTTTCTCGCCCGAAGGGCGAGGCGTACCCCGACGAACCTCGAGTCTAGCATGATTCCTTCCACCTCGGAAAACTCTGTATAGCGACACATGCACACACACACACACACACAGAGACGCTTCGGGCGGGCATGTGTGTCGCGCATTCTTTGTTTGTAAGTTCTGCTGATGTCTTGCCTAGTGGTGCCCTTGTGACTTTCCGGCGGTGCCAAAAGATCGGAAGCGTTGATAAGATAATTTATATTGGAAAACTTGTGCTTGCGCGCGATGGCTAGATGGAGATGCCCCTCATCTGTTTATCCCTTCTGCTTGCGATTTGCTCACTTTTTTTTTTTTGATTTCCTCCCCTTGGTTCATCTTTACCATGCATTGTCAATCGTTGAATCGTTTTTTTCTTTTCCACGTTGCGTGACCCCATTTCCGCCAACGGTCAGCCGCATCCGGTTGGTTCCGTTTGTGCTGCCAGCTGCTCCCATCCCGCTCATCCGGCGGCATTCCGGCGGACTGGATTGACTCCGTGCTGCTGTCGACTTCATGCTCGTCGGGAGAAACCGGTCGTACCGTTACGGGAATGGCATTCAAGTATCCAATTGCGATGCAGCGGAATGCAGCTGCCCTTTTTCCCGAGCTCGGCGACGGCGGGCTTATTAGGAGAAAATATTTCAATTCTGCTTATTTTCCGCCATCAAGCAGAAAATGTTGAGCAAGGCAGCGGACTTTATTGCTTGCGCGAAAGGTAATATTCTTTTGTGCTGTTTTGCAGTCACAAATTTAGAAACATTGTTGAAAGATCAAAACCGAACAACCAATGCTGAAAGTACGAATAACGAAGTGAAAAAGAGAATAGTAAATTAAATGCAAGAGAACCTACTGCAGGAAGAGATAAATATAACAAATGTGGATGTCAAAGAGTGGGTAAAATGAAACATAACAATTTGTAAATGAAATAAAACTCGAATCGAATTAGATAGAAAACATCTGAACTGATGAAACAGGCAATAAAGAAATGAAAATTATGTTATCTCGAGAGGGAACTGAACTAATTTAAGGACCGGTTTTTACTACCTTCATCACTCGAAGGGCTAAGTAAAGCAGATGTAATCGATAAGGAAAGGAAATCGATGAGTGAATGGAGGCGATAACGTGCGGAAGCGTCGCAAAACATGCAACCGTATCACTCACCGGCTCATCACGGAACACAACATCTCCCGGAAAAGAAAACCCCGGGCACGGGCGGCGGGGGACTGGGAGTGGGCATGTGCGTAATAAATTATTTATGAAAAAGGATCATGCCCTTCGTGGTGTATCCGAAACGAGGATAAAAAAAAAACACTCACACAAACATTCTCGATTGATAGGAAACGACGCATGTGTCAAATCGAATCACACAACGCGGCGGTCGACGGCTCAATCAGGGTGCGGACGAGATTGTTGAAAGCTGAGGATATCTTCCTTTTTTTTTTTGCAGCGTGCTTGTGAGTGTGTGATGTGAATGATATTTTTTTTCTTTTTTTATTTGTGTTTCCATCAAGGGCGGGTATGGATAAAAATGGGAAGGACACCAACCGTGGCAGAAATATGCAGAAAATATTCTCTGCATCCCTTCGTTGGAAAGAATTTCGAAAAAGAATCTTAAGCTTGAATTTATTTATTATTTTGGAAAACATTTCGATAATAATTCAAAATACAAGAGAATATCTATGACTTCGTCTTGTAAAAAAAGGCTAACATTCAAAACACACATAAAAAATTAACAAATATCAAAGCTTATTTGAATGATTCAATACACTGTTTCTTAAACAAAAAATCATAATTAAACTTAAAAGGTTTTATTTTACTTTACAAAAAACTAGTTTGTCAAATGCGTCACCATGTTGGTTCGATTGTGCTAACTTTCACAAATATAAATTACATAGAATTCAAAAAGAATTCCTTAACGCTATACTAAGAGTTCCTCTTTTATATAGATCGAACAAATTAAACAACATTATTCTACTCAAGTGATTTTCATTCTATTATACATTTTCCCCTCACACTAAACAAAACTTAAATAATGTTATTTCAAAAATATTATACAGCAAAATCAGCTACTAAACCTTAGCAACAAAGTAGAAAGATTGTTTTGAACCCATTATTTATGTAATGCTAAAACCCACAAAATATGTATCAATTTAAATAATTTATCAATAAGTAGTGTAATTGTATGTCATAAATTGTATACTACTAATACTTAACAAAAAAACTTGTAATCACTTATTTTTAATCAGGAGAGATGTGAAACTCTTGTTCAAAAACAAGACGTTGAACAGGCTTAAACTAAAATGATTTACAGTAGACTATTTTGCTTCGTTGTGTTAACAAGAAGTTTTGATAATTTGAAAGCACAATACTTAGATGTATTGTAAAGTATCGTAAACGATAATACTACCTTACTTTAAGGACTTTTAAGCTTTCAAACAAGGCTTTTAGTTTGTTCTAGGACCTTGAAGTAAGCCAAAATGGTCACACAACATCTGGTTTGAGACTTTTATTCGAGTGTTTTAGGTTCTTTTACAAATATGTGTAAAATTACCCGGTGCCATTGAGAGATAATTAAACTCGAACGAAGGGTGAACGCACCTCCACCTTTGGGAGTAACCGAATATGCCATTGCAAGACACTCGTCTTTAAGCTGAAACCCTCTCGGAAGCTTCCTCTTCCAAGATGCGGGCGGGAAAATGGGGGTTTTGTTTTCGGTTTCGAATAAAAGCCCCTACAACATGCCGTTCGTCGCCTCCGGATCGCTATCGGTCGCTTTAATTAAACACCGATTAGGAGTGGCCTTGGGTCCGCCGGAGCCACCAGACGGCACCGATGGCTGATAATGGAAGCGCGATTTCCACTTCGCGCGCTTCACGAGGGAAAACAAACGACAGCAAAATCACGTCATCGCCGTGTGATGACCTCGCCCTTGCCACCTTCCTTCCGATCCTGTTCCTGAAGGGGAGGATAAAATACACTCAAATAAACAGGAACAAGGAAAACTTTTGGGCAAAAAGGAGAAGGCGAATGCCAGGATCAAAGTAAAGCCAAAGGGGAAAACCCAACAGAAGGGAATATAGAAGGCCGTGGGAAAAGGGAGCGGGCAACATACGGGGGGGAAACAAATTGGACGCCAGATGCTGAGAGAGATTAAAGCCGGTCCTGTGACACCCGTGATTTTTCCGATATCAATCGGGTTTTCCACCTTTAAACACTCGCCGTGCGTGTTCTGCTTTTCCGTTTTTCACTTGCTGTTTCTTCCATTACTCTCTCCTTCTTGGGAATGATTTTCTTTTCGTTCGGCGGAGGAGGTTTTTCCACGTGCACGCATGTCGGATTCCCCCCCACTTCTTCAAGCGCTTCCTGATTGTGACGGCCTTCGAATTGGCATATCGTTCGCACGGAAATGGTAGATGCCCCTCGATCGACAATTTTCCCTTTGACAATCGCGTCGCGTACGCGTTCGGAGGATGGACGAGCGAGGCTGTTGGGAAAAAAGCAAACCGAACAACGACGCCCGTCCTTCACTTCTCACTTTACGCGTGTCTTTTCCTCGAGTTGGTTTTTCTTCTTCCTTCTTTCTCGCGCATCGCCCTCCGCAAAGGGGCGGGATTTTACGAGCCGGTATTATCTTGGCGTCGTATCGGTAACCGTTTCCTACGACCGCACCAACAACACCTCCCCTCCCCCCTGCAGAAAGGGGGGGGGGGCGGGAAAGTGCAGCAAACTTCAAGAGATCCTTGTCGTCCGGAAGCTTTAGCAAATCGTTACGCTGTAAGTCGTTGCGCTCGGAGGAAAACGATGTCAATTTCCTCGTGGCCGGGTGGCGTGGGTGGGAGCAGTTGGTGAGGGGAGTTGGTATATACACACAACACTGTATCCACACACTCCCCCCCCCACGCAACACGAGCTCCGGTTTGGTTCGCTTTTTCGCCTTTCGGAAAAAAAAACGGATGGCTCGGGCAAGGATCACGCGGCACGCGTCTCCGATCTCCGGGCGAATACATGTACATGTATAAATACACCATCAGCTAGCAAAGCAGCAGCAGCAGCACTCCCCGTGCATGTGTGCAAAGCATGGCCGACGTGAATATTGGAACGTGAGGCGCTCAAGCTCGGTCGTGATCCAGTTGATGTGGGATAAAGTTTGCGTCTTGAGGATTGCTTTTCTTTCCACTTTCCGCCCGGCCCCACCTACGAACCGTGGTTCGAGTGTTACTGCATCCATCCTCAATCACCCCTTTTCCGGGGCCTTCTTTTGTGTCGCAGAAAAAAAAAACCAGTCCGCCGAAGCATGATAGCACTTTCGGCAATACTTTTAAAAAGATTATCGTATATTTTGCGTGGTTTATCAGGCCGCATCATCAGCCCAGCATGGAGCCAAGGGAGGGGGTAGCTTTATGTTATCTGTGCGCGTACATATGGGTGTATGTGTGTGTGTGTGTGTGTGTTTGGTTTTTCCCTTCAGTCTTTTGCATTTTAATACTGTTTGCCCTTGGTCTTGGATGGCGTTTGTCTTCGGTCTTCGGGAAAATGTATCCCAAGAAGCAAGGGCCCATCGGGTAAAGGGATGGTGGGGCGGAGGAGGGGTACCACCACAGGCAGCCAATTGGATGGGGATCAAATCGTTCAAATGTCATTGCGAATGAATGCTGATTTGCGGACGATTCGACCCGTTCTTAAGGGCTTCGGTTTGAGCTTCACCACCATTGACACCCTGCAACAACCGGTTATGCGAACCCTCTCCCTTTCCCTCCCCTTTGTTTTTTTTTTATGTGAAAACCAAACAAAGGACCGTACTAGCTTTCCCCCCACCCGCCCATACCTTTCGAAACCCCTCCCCGATCAATCCCGCTTTTTCATATTAGCTTCGCCCGATTATCGTTTCATCAGCAATCGGAAAAGATGCCATACATGCCTTCCGATGCCGACCGACAATTGCGGGATGGTGGTGGTGGTGGTGGTGGTTGTGGTGGCCGCCCGGTCGTATGCATTGACCCCCTTCGGGCTTGTGCAGTGGCCGTAGCGGGCTTTTGACGCAATCAAATTACCATCTTCAATTTGACGTTACCATTCCGGGTGATTTCTCGTTTCCCGGCCCCCTTATTTTTTTTTCCGGAGAAAGATTCCATTCCGTAAGCTAATAAGTATTCAAAGCGAACGGAAAATGGGGTCGAATTGAGTGGACGGCTGGTGTGTTTTGCTCACTCGCATCATTTTGTATCGCGTATCGAGCTCCGTTTAGCTGGGGGCACCAAATGGGGTGCATACAAATTCAGATTTATTTCGAAATTAAACTGAAAAACTGGCAGAGATCGAACGGGTTTGAATGCTTAAATCAATAGTAAAAAAGCACTGCTGTAATTTAAGTGATAAAACACAACAACAATAACAATTTTTGAAGGGGGAAACGTGTAAAATCAGAGAATCCTCCTAAAATGGTATACAACGAAGGATTACCAATAAAAATACAAAACAATACATTGATTGACTGACTAAATACTATCATATTTACCCAGCATTACATTTTTGAGCCTTTTAAAAGCATAATTTTTAGTAAATTAGGTAAGAAATATTGTATTTAATTTGATAGTTGTGTCATTTGTGAATATCAAAATAACTATTTTTCCATTACTTTACCTAGAAGTACTTGCTACAGAATTTCATTCTAATTAATCTCCTGTATTGAACTACATATCATGATAATCAACCATCGTATACAGTAAGTCTCTCGTTATATATTTTAATATAAAGTGAATCAACCTGCTTGTTTGTTTTTCTTAGCCATTTTATCAATCAGAAGCCACATTCTGACCGTGTTTCTCGATCATTTGATTTATTTTTATTGATTATATTACAAGTATGTTGTGAAACTGACTTTTTTCCAAAAGAAAACTAGGTTTTGTGGAGTATGTGAAATCGAAAATGAGCACAGCATGATGGAGCGCCTGATTTGGTAGTATTTTAAAGGGTTTAAAGTATTTTGCCTTATAGTTTCATACATGAAGGATATATTAGAAACTAACTTTCATATGTGTCTCTGGTTTTTGGTTGTTTTTATTTTAATTTGAAGTTGTTTATTAATTAAAATAGTTTGAATGGAATGATTAAATTAAAAAGGGATGTATACATTTTCTTCTTTCGAATTTCATTTCACTCAATTTCTTTTCTTCACCCAGCAGTTTAAAACGGTGACTATTTCAATGTAGTTTCCATGAATATTCAGACCGGTTTTGGATTATTAACCTGGATGGTTATTAGAAGCGCGCGCGAACGTTCACCCATTACGGCGAGCCGAACGCCAGAACGGAGGAGGTTTCCACACCGAAGTGGAATATTTTCGGCGAAACACCGAGTACATTTTCTTTTCCTTTTTTTTTTATTTCTCGCCCATCCAGCCAAATACCGTTGATGCCCTTTGGCCAGAAAACGCAGCAGCGCGCGCTCTAATCCATCCCACTAATCCACAGTTAATCCTCGTCTTCATTATCACGCAAAAGAAGGCAAAACATTCCAATGCCGGCATCTTAACAGCGCTGCCCCCGTTCGCCCCTCCCCCCCCCTCCCTTCGCCGCTGGAGTGGCCGAGAAGGTCAGCTTGACTGCCCTGACGTGCTCGTATGCGTTTCGGACCGGGGCCGGACCACGGAATGTCGGTATCATTTGAAAAGTTTTCAATTCGAACGGCCGCCCGAAAAAAACGAACGAGGAACGGAATGTGGCGGGCTTCAAAAATGAGCTTTGAAGGGGGGGGGCGGGGGGGGGGGGGGGGGGAAGGAGAAGTAAAAGGCAAGAAACGGTGGGGAGGGGGGTGGTTCTCGGGGTTTTCGGTTCTCGGGCAGCTTTCGAGAACTGGCAAAACGGTCGTACACTCGTAAATTTCTGTTGCGAATGCTACAGCCCTCTGCTTTTCCATCTTTCGCCCTTCTCTCTCTCTCTCTCTCTGTCTCTGCGCTAGGACTCCTCGTTCGCCAGGGTGTGGAAACGCCACCAGGACCTTTTGCCGGACTCGTTGGTATTCATGAGCGGTGTCAGTTTAATTAATAAAACATGGTTGATTAAGTGAATTGAAATCCCTTTTTTCCAACGCCAGACGAGCGCGAGAGGATGGATGAACCGGGCGGAATGTAAACAACCGGGACAATCTATCGACGGAAACTGGGGGGGGGGGGGGGGGGGGGGGGGGGGTGTGAACGCAGTTCGCAACTAAGACATATCGGGGAAAAGCCTTCATCAATTTCAGCATTTTTGAGCAGCGGAATGGTTTCACGAGAATTTCGCCTTAAAACGTCTCAAGATGAAGGGGGGAAGCTGGCAGAAGTTTTAATTTCATCAACACCCTCCTCTCCCCCAAATTTCCCCTGCACGTAGTCGTTCACACACACGCACACACACACACACCCGCGACTGGACGCGAGCAGAACTTTTATCAATTTCAATCAGTTTGGTGAAACAGGAATCTAATCAATTGGAAGACCACTCGAAGGAGGGAGAGGAAGTGGTGTGAAGCAAGCCAGACACGCTTCGCCAGCATTTCGTCAAGGTGAGCAACCGGGCGCCTCCATCCCCCCCTACAAACCCGACGAAACATATGCCGGATTTAAGTCAGGGTGTAATCAAGGCAGATACACTGTTAATGGTGGGCAGGCGGTGGGGAGGGTGAGAGAGAAAGAGGGATTGACGGTACGCAAGACACGCTGATACATCTATCTTTTGCAATAATAAATGCTGAAACTGTAATAATTTGTACGTGATCCACATACGCGAGCGCCATCCAGCTCGATGAAGCTGGTAAACCATTGCTTGGTGAAGCGGAGGGGTGGGGGGAGGGGGGGGGGAAGGGAACGAGTTGATCTTACACACAGCTGAGCCCAGACGCTGACCAAACGACTATTCCAGCACCGGGCTGGACCCCGATATGACACCGTCTTTCGGCGGAAGAAAATAAACCAAAACAGAAATGGATCAAAGGGTGTCCATCTTGGAAGAGCGAGATAGCGAGTGAGAACTACTTCCTTTCACCGGTAAGAAGCTCCGATGGTACACACTTCGAAGGCGATCTCGTGAAGCATTTACACCGGAAGAATCGTACGGAAGACTCATTCGACAATGTCGGGAGCAAAACGGGCTTATGTGAGAGTGTGTACGTGTGTGTACCCACCAGTAACCAACTCGAGCCGTTAATCACAATGGCGTAAGAAAAGCATGCGCAGCGTAAATCGCCACCCTCACCACCCACATACCCCCACACACACACACACACACTTTCTGGGGGAGGCGCAGGAACCGAAGACACCATAAATCACTGAAGTTACACGTCCAAATAAATGAATTATGGTAGCGCTATCAAAAAGGCAGTGACGCGATGCAACACCGCGTCCCCGTAAAGGCTCCTGATAGGCCTCTCCGTGCGAATGGAGGCACGAAAGTTCCTCCCGGAGCTACACAAGGATTTATGCTGCTCTTTTCTGGCGGTGTTTGCAAAGTTTCGCAACAACTTGTAATTATTTTAGTTCGCGGATCAAACACTAGTGGCATCGCCGGTACCACATGGTTACCCTGCGATTCGCTTGATTGGTTGTGCGCTCTCATCGGATCTGCTAGAACTTGCATCTGAGACATAGAAAAACACTTACATGCAATGCTGCTATGTTATACAATTCCTTAAAATTAAATAGAATTCCTATACTTCCCTATGACTAACCAGGACCAACGGAACATGTCTGGTATAAGTCGTAGGAAATCTTTCAGAATGCATAGTCTTGCATTCACTTTAACCTAGAATAGCAGAGGATCACCCCTGATTTATTCAGAAGTCTTGTAAAAACTGTTTCTTTAAATCAAAACAGTGTCTGCAGCAAAACCTAATGAGATCCTTCCAGGTTCTTTCAAAAACCTTAGCTGTTTACATAAATATAAATGAATAAGCAGAAGTACCCAGCTCAGCATACTTAAGGACAAGGAATAATCAAAAACTTGTATTAGTTTTTTGACAAAATCACCTATAAGCTCCTAAATATTTAGTACTCCCTAGTTCCAACGCATTCTACACCCAATCTCAAAAGTCATCCATCTTTATTGGAACGCTCGCAAAAGTTTTCAATTTCCTCCGGCGAGGCAGTGAAAGTGGCAGCTCATGGTGGCCTGGATTTCACTTCGCTGGCATCCGTTGACTGTCTTGTAGTCCTCATAACATACATACACGAAATAAAAGTACCGCCAAATACTTCACCGGAAGAGATGGCATGGAAGATGATACTGGTAGGAATTATATTGAATATCTTCTCGAACCCACCCGCTTCCGCCGGCATGCACTTTCCGCCCGGGGAAATTTACTGACATTCGTGTGGTTCACACGGTAAGGTCAAGACGTGCACCGCCGTTACACTTCACCCCGTTGGCGACCATCAACACAAGGTTCCCCCCTTCTCCTGTCTTCGATCCGACGCTGATTGTACTTTCTGCAAAAGTAGCCGGGACACTCGAAGGGCGTGACATCCGGTTTCGCTAGCTTTTTCGTTTTATCCGCAAGACCCACGCAAACGCACTCCAGCTTTGTCTTCAGCGTTCCCACTTACTGGCTGACGACACACGAAGCTATTTCATCGTGGAAGCATTCTACATGTTTATTAAATTACGTACGTTGTAAAATATGCATTATCCATCACAGAGGCTCGCAAGGACAGGGTGGAAGGTAAGGGTACCACTTTCGGGGCGCCCTTAGTAACCCGGAATCTAGCGACGATGTTCGCTGGTTTCTAGGGTACGTTGTCTTTCCCTTCCATCCAGCAGTGTAGGGATTGGAAGGCAGGAGTGCTCTTGGTTGGCGTGTTATTGGACATTGCACGCAAGGTGAACTATACTTGTTGCCGGAAGGTATCGTGTAGCATGCTTATGCTATACAGCCTTAAAATGATGACAAGGTCACAAGAAGAATCGGAACGATTCAAACCGAACATACTTTGTACCACAATGTCAATTCATCCATACTCAAACCAACTGACCTATATATTCGAAGACGAAACGTAAGCAGATTTTATCCAACGCACGAAACCGAAACAGCGCAACTCGCAAGCGCATCGCGACGCGTAAAGGCACAGCCACGCTCAAACAATAACAAACAGCGTGACCACCGCGAACGCTTCAAGCGGAAGAACTTTCAATAACATAAACAGAAAGCGGAAGAACCGCCAAGCGAAATCGAGCGCATAACGATGCGACAAGAAAGATACATTCTTCAGACAAGATAGGAAAACCATTTAATAAACATTCAGAGAGCAGGAACACAAAGTAGGAAGTTAAACTTTCACCAACGGAACGTAAATAAGGAACAACAGAACTAACCAATCAGAAGACGGAATGATGTCAACTAACCCCATTGTATCAACGTAGTAATAATGAGTATAAAATAAAGAGATACGACAAATGACGGTGCAGTCGAGAAGTAGAGCACTGAAGAGTCAGAGTCAGAGTCAGACTCGGAGGACGTTTGTCGATTCAAAATGAACAGACGAGTCTAGATTTATTTTTCTCACTGATCCAGCAGTAGCAGCTCACTCCTCACTCTCGGCGGCCTTCTCCCATCGTTTTCCACGACAACCACAATCGAACTGAGAACTGATTCCAGGCAGGGCTGTGGAACGTTCGGTGTAGGCTGTTTTAGGCTCAGGAAAATAAAACCTAAAGTGCGGAAAAAATTCACTAAAGTCTCATTTAATCTCAGTGTGAAATTCCCATTTTAAATCTCATCACAAGATGTAGAATAAAAGAGCAATAGTAAATATAATACACGCTCTACGCCTAAATGTAGGCAACGCAACATGCACCGCTCAAGTGTTCTACGCAACCAAACTGTAATACCCTTATTATTCCTCGTCTAATAAGGGTATAAAACATTGCAAGCGGAACCTGTTTTGAGTACATTTATTTTAGTACACTCAGTTTTGAGGTAAAAGAGTAAATGAGGCCCCGGGCTAGATTCTCTTCTTCCTGCTGGTTCACATTAAGCGCCTGAAGCTATGCAAAGCGCGACACATGCATTCGTTTCGAATTTTTGAACGCTAACGGTTCGCTTAAAAGAACATAACGGTTTAAACTAATCACCCAGTGGAGGTTGAATGCGGGTTGATATACTTTTACATGTTAAGTTATTAGTAAGTAAACTATACCACACATGGTGGACAGCATGAAACAATGAGTTTAGCCGAAGAAATGATTTGGAAACGGCGGCGCGCCCGCAGCGAGCGAAGCGAGCGGACTGCGCTAGGTCTACCGAAAAAGAGAGTTTGTTATAGTTTTGAGAAATAAAGGGAACGCGTGGGCCTCCCTCATACCGCACCCCTAGGTTGATTGCGTAGCCGAAATTAACGGTACACACTACGGTTCAAATACTCGTAGGTTGAAATTAACGAATTAATGTATCGCCAATTGCATACATTCAGTTTAAACGTCCACAAGAGGTGTAGCCACGATCGAAAACATGGCGGCCGGGGCCTCATTTACTCTTTTACCACATACTCAAGTTCAGTAGCATTTTGCGCTACGTTCATTTCAACACCAAATTGTTTTATCGTCCAATGTTTCCACCGGTAGTGTCAAAAACAGTGTCAGTGTGCTTCGTACCAGCCATCCTTGGTTTTTCCAACACTGAACGACTTTCTAGACGATAAAACCGTAACAACAACAAAAAAAAGGAAAAACCTTCATTACGTCCCGTTTTTGGGGCGTATTTTTAAGACGGACGCGGCTCCGAAACGCTCCGTTTTGCCCCATCAAACTACCCTAAATCATATCCCCACCCCCCTCACCCCCCCCCCCCCCCCCACTCTGTTCGTCCCTTCTCTCCCCTGAAGGGTTTGCACGAATTTAATAAATATCACCGACGGAAGCGAGGTATCAGCGGCTAATAAATTAAATGCTGTGGACTAGTTAATCGAAGGGCTCGGTAGCAGAGGGGTGGAGAAGAGGGAGTGGGGGTGGGGTTTTCGGAGGATATGCCACCCGTCACTGGAGCGTGGGGTCATCGTCGGATTTTGGCGGGGATTTTGGCGCACGGTAACGATCCGGAACCGGTCTCGGGGACGCCCGGAAAAGAAGAGGCTTCGGAGAGACGCTGTGTGTGTGTGTGGGGCTGTCGCGGGTGTTTGTGTGCTGCCGGGAAGGCTCCGGCTGTGGTTGCGCCCGGGTCAAACGTCGTCGGCGTCGAGCTAGTTGTCGACGAGCAACTAAGAGTGGATAAGCACCCGGGATAAAGAGGCGCTGAAAGATGGGATTTTCGGTTTCTTTTTTTCCACCGGTTTTCCTGTTCCCCGCCGGTTTTCAGCGGACATTCTTTTTTCCATTCTTGACTTCCTCCGGCTGGCCCGAACTTGCGCAGATTTTCATCAATACGTGGACGCTTCATCACTCGCTTCCGTTCGGGTTGGTATGTTTTCGTTGTTCGCTTCGTGTGTGTATTTTTCTCCACACCCGGATGAACACACCAACACGGCCAGAAATCCGTTCGGCCTAGACGTGGGAAGTTCTGGCGATCAGCAGTTTTCTCGCGATCCTGACACCCGTCCCCGGCTTACAAGATGTCCGCACGGTTTCGCGATTCCGTTCCAAGCGACGCACCAATGATAAATGTCGCGGCAAATGTCACAACGGTTTCCATCACGTCGTTCTCCGGATTCCGAACACCTGACCCTGGAAATGAAAATTGAAAGTGAATTCCCTCGTCACCACTGCGGACTGGCCCTGGCCAGAATCCCGCCGGGTCTGACACCTGACAGGCGCGGACTCGTGGCAGAGAGTCCTTGTTTTTGTCCGAGAATCGATACCGCACAGTGGTACATCATTTGGAGCATCAGGAACGAAGCGCAAATGGGCTAATTTGTGTTTGTGTCCCCGAAGAAACCGCCGACCGTAAGTAGACATTTGATGTTTAACCACAGAACGGCACTAAACATTTACCACCTTCAATTTAAACGAGTATTTACTATAGTGTACTACGAGTAGCATACTACCTGATTCGTTGATTACGATGACATCTGGTGAAAATAACGTTAGTGTTCCAAGTACAGTTGGTCCCCGCAGTACGCGAATGTTTGGGACCGGACGCAATAGCGTATATCGAATTTTCGCGTATTGCGGATTTCCTCTGCCATTTCGTTTATACCTCATATTGAAGAGTTGACACTGAGAGGGAACCGCTTATTTAACATATCTTTTATCGAAATCACTAATAAGGGTTCCATTTCTTACATTGCATAATTATGTCTCTGTTAAAAAGTGCATATTAAAAACTTCATTCTACCAAAACAAAGTAAAATTAACTAGGCAGAACTCAAGCAACGCTATGAGCTGTCAGTTGTAAAAAATCGCGTATTGCGAATTCGCGTATATCGAGTATCGCGTACTGCGGGGACCAACTGTACTTATTTAGAGCCCTTGCAGTACGTTTAGTTTTGTAAAGTAAGTTGGCTCATAATTTGGAAATCAAAATATAATAGTTTCTTCACGCCCGAAAGCTTGTTGTGTAAACAATTTCGCGTTTGATAAATTTTATCGATAACATTGTGATCGTAATATGTAATAACAGAATTTTCTAGTGTACATATTAGACCCTGTGCAAGAGAACTTCTTGCAATGAAATAGCCAAAACTTTGGCATATTTGTATTTCGGTCTCACAAATTAAATAGAACGTCAAATGATCTGTCATCTGACCCGTGTCCAATGTCAGACGTGTTTCTTTAAGAAATACTAATATCAAGTGCGAGTAGGTAAAGAACCATCAGTATCGAATAGATGTCTCAAAGCCAGAAAGTCTTAGGACGAAATTCCAGACGAAGGTAGAAGTCTTCGGATTGGAACCATTAGAGGAATCAACTTTAATGTTTAAACAAACAAAGCAGAATGCTGAGCATTTGTTTGTGATAAGTGAGTTGGAGTTACGCAGGATACTGAATCAATTGCTAATCACTGTTCTCTTGGTCGTGCTGACGAAGTAAAGCCTTTAGCTGACCTATTGCGCACTTTGCACGTTCGAAGTATGGTCAAAGAGCGACGCGGAAATAGCAAAGCAGAGCCCGAACCAGATGCTTCCTCCACAATTTATGTCTTTAAAACTTCGTGCCGTTGTTTACGTTATGTTTTCCACTCAAAAAAAGATTTCGTTTTATTCCGGCTGGTACTTTCCCCTCGACTCGCTGTATTCGGCGCTATTTTATCACACCCTCGGAACACACACACCCAGTTGAGGGTTCGGGGCAGAAACTAAATTAACTTCAACTTCGTTGGTGACATTCGATGAAATGGGACACCTCGCCTATATATTCCATGCCTTTGTCCCGGAAAACCCCCTGGAACGTGCAGCGGCAGCTCGGCGGAAGATGGCGCGTAAATCATAGTACAGAAGTCGGCTGTCCGACCAGCCGCTCCTCCGCACAGCCCCGGGGAGTGCTCGTTGACAGATTAGGTTGTTGCCATCAAGGACGTGCCACTGGCGTTGCTGCTGCTGCTGCCTCTGGTCTGTCAAAGCGACGCAGATAGACCTCACCCATGGGAGTGCGGATACCGATGCCAACTCCTCGTCGCAGGTTGTACCAGCACGCACGCACCCGTAAATACTCATCCGACTTGTCTGTCTGTGTGTGTGTGTGTGTGTGTGTGTGTCCCTGTCGCTGGAAAAACATCCGCACCGTAGCTGCATTAACAATTCAGGGGGCCCCTTCGGAACCGACCGACGAAAATTATGGCCCTCCCGATGGTGTTCTCGGTGGACCTAACGCCAACAGGGGTTTTGACAGAGACAGCGAGAGAAGGTGGAGGAAGCGTGCGGTTATTATGTCTTGACGGTGCGCTTTAATCATGCCCCGTGTGCGGTGTGCAAAAATCACGAATTAAAAAGTAGCGTTCAGAGGACCAAAACACTGAAGGTTCCCGAGCTGAGGAGAAACCCTGGGTCCCGGCGGGTATTGCTTGATTAACACTCACCTACCTAGATGGGTGTGGAGTTTGTATCGACACCCCGCCGAACGTAGTTTCTTCCCCAAAGCTAGGGTAAGGAAAGTCGAAAGGCACAAGATGAACACATGCAAGGAGAGTTGAAAAAGGAAGCTTCAAATCGCCCGAGATCAAAGCAACTTCGGTCTGCGGGCGGGAGGCAAAAGGAAGCAGAAGCCGCTTCCCGAAAATGGTTAACAGCACGACAAAACTCCGGACGACGGAGTTGGGACTCCTCGCTCATGTGGATTTAATGCCACGGAAGAAACGAAGCGAAACCCCGGGAGTTGGCTTCCGAGCACTCCGGCAAAAGGTCGTGTGATCGATGCTCGTTCTGTTGACTTTTGGCAGACCTCTGGGTTGAGTGCTAAAGACCGGATAATCCGCACGGCAATGTTTAGTCTTCGGCATCGCTCCACTCCAACGTGAGTGTGTCAGAAGTCCTTCCGTCATGTTTCGAGCGAATGTTTTCCTTGCGGAGATGTGGAGACAATATTAAAATGTGGACTGTGGGCAATATCGATGGCTTTGGTGGCGAGATCTGGAGCCCTCTGGTGGAGTGTCGATGCTCCTGAGCCGCTGCTCAACGCCGTCTGAGGATCATCAAGAAGCTCGCACGGACGAAGACGGACTAAACACGTTCACCAAATGTTACCTTTTCCCCTTTTCTTCTTTTTGTTCATCTAATTTCACTCTTCATTTTAATCTCTCTCTCTTACTCTTTGCCGTCCCCTTCCCCGTTTTCTTGCTTACTCCCCGGGTCTTTCCCTCTCCCTTTTATGACTATAGCTGCATAACATCATCATAACTTCATCATAATTTAGGCTCCGACTCCGATCACAGGCTCGGCTCTGCGTACGACAAAGTCCCTCGTTCCGGGGGCCCCCAGCAAGAAAATCGAAGGTTTTTCCACGATATGGCCGCACTGGGTTTTTATATTATTTTATTATCCTCTTTGTTATGTTTTTTTGCGAATCCCTCGCCGTACCGCCGGCCGTACTTCGCTTCTTCCCCGTAACCGAAAGCGTTCGGTTTGGTTTGGTCCAAACAAACGGTTTAGCAGGAGGAGGCTCCGGCGGAATCCGCAGTGGCTGGGACGGTGGGCGCATAACCGTAAAGGAGCAAAAACAAAAAAAAAGAAGAAGGAAAAGAGCCAAGGAAATTTGCAGGATATCAACGGGAAAAACCGAAACAAAATGAATACTACCCACCGACCCCCCGGCCGCCGAAAAATGTTTACCATCATAAATATTTTGATGAAAATGAGCTCTTTTGCACCCCTCTACCCCCCTCCAACCCTCCGCTTTCCTTTTTCTTTTCTCTTGTTGTTGGTGGTTTTGTTCTGTCGTGCCTTGCGACTCCCGGTCACAATATGTTCCCCAACTCCCCTCCCCTTTTTCGTTGCGTACCACTTTCCCGCTCGATCCACTCGGTGCTAATGTGATCCATTTTCTCTCCCTCTCTCTCTCTTTCTCTTTTTCTCTCGTTTCTCTCTGTTCTCTCATCGTTGCCTCTCTTTGATCCTTACTTTATATGCTACGCTTTGTTGCGTTCTTTTGTCCCAACATTTTGACACCACACCAAAACCGGCCCTCAGGAGAATGAAAAGATGCTCCGCAATGCAGCCCGGAGGCGCGGGGCTAGTGTAGGAAGGCAGCAGGGGAAAGGGGAGGGGTGATTTCATAAACGAGTGGTAATTTTCCGGTGATGAGCTGAGAATTGGTTGGCCCGTTTTGCGTGCGGAGGTGACCAGGATTTTCCCACCAGCAAACGGTTCCGTCCGTTTTGACGGAAGGCGATCGACTAGTACGGCGGAAAGGGAGGTGTTCGGGGGGAGGGGAGCGGTCCAACTGGCATTGGGGTGGTGCTTCAATATTAATGCGCACCCGTTCGAAGGGGGTCGCTCCCTTTTCCGGCCGGTTTTTTTTTTTTTTTTGTGGAAATAAAAGGGAACGAAACGGAAAAACGCACGCAATATTCCTTGCGGGAAGCGGAGGAGTGGGGAGGTAGAGAAAGGGGGCAAGACAAGAATGATTGGGTCGCCCGGTTCCGGCAGCACCGGCGGGTGGCCCCCCACGGGAGGAAATTGAAGAAAAATCCATCCACTCCCCGGACTTCCGTGTGCATGTGATATTTTATTTATTTTTACTTTCTGCTTCGGCGCGCTTTCCCTGCCGAAAAAAAAACACCCTTGGAAAACGGCGGAAATTTTCCTAATGTTCGCCGAAACATGGAAATGTTTCTTGCCATGGAAAAGACTTATCTACTTGGGCAGAGGGAAGCGTTCGTTGCAGGTTTCACCGGAATTGACTATTTTGCCCGGAAAATAATACATTTAAGCCTGCTTTAAAACTACTTCAAGCAAAAAAAGATGTATGGAAGCCACACTAAATATCATACAATGCCACGAATTCAATGTAAAACATGAACCACCAGTGTGTTATGTTAAATTTTTCATGTTATATTTTCCCGACGCTAAACCGAAACTCCAACCAACAAGTACGGTGCAAAGTGGTAACATAGTAAATTAAATTACTTCTGCGACCA